>NC_091157.1:14395002-14695002 GCF_040958095.1 Procambarus clarkii
CGGCCCAGAAGAAAAAATTGTGAAGCAAAAGAAGAATCCATGGTTTAATAGGGCATGTATGGAAGCAAAGGAACTGAACAAAATGGTGTGGAGGAACTTCTGAAATAACAAAACAGTAGAAAGCAGAGAGAGATACCAGAGAGCCAAGAATGAGTATGTCAGTAACAGTATCGTTACTGAGATAACGTACCGTCCCCTCTCTCTATACACCGTATAGTAGTTGTGTTCAAACACACACAAAAACGTGTTCCCTTTATATCACATTTAAATGTTATTATCTTGAATACAAATAACATATGTATAATACACATACATATACTTAGTGAGTATACATATATATATATATATATATATATATATATATATATATATATATATATATACTTCAGAAGTATTCACCTTGTGTGGTTAAGTGAAGTAGAGAGACAGTTTGAAAATGATATAGCAAATAAAGCCACGACCGAACCAAAACTGCTCCACAGCCACGTTGGGAGGAAAACGACAGTGAAAGAACAGATGATGAAACTTAAAATAGGTAAGGACAGGTACTCAGAGAATGACAGAGGTGTGTGGATAACTCAACAAGACATTCCAGGAGGACTTCACAATAAAACGATGTGAAGTCTTTGAGCTAGGAAAGGTGGCAGTTAACCAGGAGGCATTGGAAGGGTGAGAAAAGCTGTTGGTCCCGACGGAATCTCATCATGGGTACTGAAAGAATGTGCAGAAATACTTTGCCACTCTTCATGGTGTATAGTAGGTGACTAGCAATCAATCAAGAAAGAATTGGTTACCAACAGTAAATTATTACAAAACACTGTGCAGATAGAAGTAAGTCCATAATAATTTTCGAGTGTTTAGAAAAAGACATACCACTTAAGATGGACAGAGCACCAGAAGAGATGAAAATAATAGAGAAAATAGTAGGTTTAGGAGAAATCCTCAATTCAAAGGAAAATGTCAGTGATTTTAGGATAGAAAAATATGAGAATGACAATAACCGCCCACTGAGGGTGACATTTAATTGAGTGAAACAAATGACAGAAGTGCTTAGAAATACCAGGAAATTGCAGAGTGATGAGGATGGCAAACTTTGGTCAATAAGACAAGACTTCTCAAAGGAAGACAGAGAAAAGCTGAAAACAAACCTCGATGAAGCGAAACATCTAAATGGGAATTGAAATGAAGATTTTTTTTTTTTACAAAGTGTTTGGGACTGGAAAGCTAGTGAAATGGTACATAAAAAATAAAGCAACAAAATCATTAGAGGAAAGGGAAATAAAGGACAAAGGGAAAGGGATCATGTTCATGAAAATTATATATACCAACAAAGATGGAGTGTAATTAAAAATACTGGAGCTAAGAGATATAATTCAGCTTAAGGTCCGAGATATTGTCACACTAACAGAGACGAAATTTGAACATATTTTAAATGCGGTCATATTCCCAAGGGGCTACTCAGTGTGGAGACATGACAGGAAAACTAGGATGGGGGAGGAGTGGCTGTGTTGGTGAAAGAACACCTGAAGGTAAGAGAGTTAATAATTGAAAAGCCTCGAAGTTGACATAATGACATGGCAGGTTTGTAATAGCATGATAAACTGATAATCGTAAATGACTACAGCCCACCAGCAAGCAATACATGGACAAAGGAGGAACTGGATGACAAATGAGAGGACCTCATAATGGTCTCAAGAGAGATTATAGTAAAAACAGATAAAGATAAATCATGATTGTTGGTACTGGGGGGACTTCAACTTGGAAGCAATAGACTGGGCGGCCTACGAAGCAGCAATGGAGAACATTTGGACAGACAGATTTGTAAACCTCATTTTGGAGACATACATGTATCAACACGTCAAGCATGCCACAAGAATGAAGGAAGGGGATGTTCCATCAATACTGGATCTGATATTCACCAGGAAAGAATAGGAGATATTTGACATCCAGTACTACCTCTCTTGGGAAAGAGTGATCATGTTCTCTTGGAAATTAAATATGCTTTACGATATAATCTGTAAGAGAATGGGGACATTGAAACAGTTGGTACACTCGATTTCAAGAGGGGGAAACTAGAAAATTCTTTAGCGAATTTAATTGGACAGACATGTTGCAAGGCAAGGACGTAAATGAGATGTATGCCAAATTTTACGAAATATACGACGCAGGCACACAAAAATTAACACCAAAACGGAGATGTTGGACCAGAAAAGAGAATTGGTTCGAAGTTTGTGAGAGGTCCATAGAAGAAAAGACAAGAAAATATTTTCAATAAAGGAAAAGTCCTTACCCATAAATATACCAGCAATGCAAGCAACCAAGAAACAATTACACAGCAGTGAGGAGAGAGGCAGAAAGGAACTTTGAGAAAGGTACAGCTGACAAATGTAAAACAGATCCAGGCCTTTTCTATAAATTTATTAAAAACAAGCTGTATGTAAAGAATGAAATTAGGAGATTGAGAACGGAGAACAGGACTACTGAGAAAGAACAAGAAATGTGTGAAACGCTAAATGAACAGTTCCAAAGTGTGTTTGTACAAAATGAGGATTTCATAGTCTGACCCAATACCACTTCCTGAGCATGCCAGAGCACACACGCCTATGTTATTTCTTGATACATAGAGGTATCTCAAGACGACGTGGAAAAATTACTCAAGGGACTAGGAAGAAATAACACAGTTGGAACTGATGGAGTTTCACCCTGGTTGATGCGAGAATGTGCAACTGAGCTGAACATTCCACTCCAATTAATATTCCAGACATCCTTGTGCACAGGAATCTTAGCAGATATATGGAAAAAATCAAACATAGCACAAATCTTTATAAAAAAAAAGGTAGTCAAGAAGAACCTCTTAATTATAGTCCTATATAACTAACAAGCATGGTAGTCAAAACACTAGAAACAATAGTTAAATCCAAATGGGTTGAGCACCTGGAGAGTAATAACATAATAGACAGTGTTAGAATTCTTTTTCATAGTTGATAGTGAACAGACTCAGAATACTTTTTCATGGAGGAGAATGAACTGTGACAGAACACTTTCTCATAGATGAGAATGAACAGTGTTACGGACTCGTCACCGCCGGCTGAGTATGGCCAGCTAATTCCAGCGCAATCTATGAGTCTGTACCCCAACTTCCCGGAAATTGGACGCTATGTAGACAACGCCATCTATTGGTGGTGGCGTAACAGGACAAATGGATCAAGATTCCTGCCTAGGACAGCCAGAGGGCGACCTCTGAGGTGGCGAATCAAGACCAGCGCCACCTAGGTTGTGCTACAGAGCACAATGTCAACCCCCCAGTGGGTTAGTGTTACTTTCTAGTTTCACCAGTACCGGCCAGTTTATTGATGACGTGTTTGTATCCACAGAGATAACGTCTGGGGACAACGGTACTGGAGACGGCAGTTCATCTTGGGCCGTCCACGGTCTCCCGACATGGTCCTGGAAAAACGACCAAGTAAGCCACCGCCGATCTGAAGCTGAAGTGGTAGCTGCTAGTTACATAGTGTTGAAAGAGATTGGCGTACCACTGGGAGTGGCTTAGGGGAGAAACTGACGGCAGGGAGGGGCCTATTGAGTAGTGCTGCTAGCTGATTGCTAGAGGCTGCTGCCGCCAGGGAATCGCTACCCCTGTATTGGTTTAGGTGACCCCCTCTCAGTGTGTGGCTGAGGTCCGCTGACAGCGAGTAGCTGGAGAGCGGTCGTGGGGGTACAGGCACCTCATGACACTGTTGGTAGACTGGCCCACGTACAGGTGAACTCGCCAGTGTTTCCCAGTAAGGGTGGATAAGCTACTGGGCAGTGGAGAAACACTGGGTTTTGATGAACTCTGCACACGAGTGCCGAACTGCACATGAATATCCTGGGTGAAAGGATATCATTGTATATAGGTGTAGAAATAGCCTATTTGTTCTTTATATATTAACGGTGATGTTCATATATATATATATATATATATATATATATATATATATATATATATATATATATATATATATATATATATATACATATATATATATATACTTAACGGCAATGGTGAAATATATAAACTATTGGTGAAAGGAACAGTGTTTTGTTCATCCCCCCTCCCCCTTTATTTTGCACTATATAGCCACTTTCTTGAAGACGTACTATTGACTCGGGGTCGGATACTACATAAAAGGTTTATCCATCTTGAACCCGGTTACTGTCATTCGTGACCTAACAAACAGTATCAGCGTACTGTTGTGCTAGGCGATAATTACATTATTTTGGTCTCTACTGACATTTTAAATTTAGTATTGTTCTAAATAAAAAAAATATATGAACATGTTTTATTTCATGAAATTAAAGTAGACAAAGTACTTTCCCTAACGAGACAACGGTGGACAAAGTACTTTCCCTGACGAGACATCGGTGGACAAAGTAGTTTCCCAGAGACAACAGAGTCTGGACTGTCCTTCCATTCAAGACAACAGAACTTTCTCAGAAAATCCAACACAGGACACTACTTGCTCATAGACGACAGTGGATGGAGTACTTTCCAAGGAAGAGAACAGCTGATGGTACTGTCCAAAATGAGAAAGCAATTAACAGGACAGTGTACACAGTACTTCTTAGTCCAGGGCGGCAATGGACAGTAGACGTCAGTCCGGTGGACAGATTAATTCCCTAGACAAGAGGCCAGAACGTCGAAAAAAACATCAGCAAACTTCGCAGACAGAAAACATCAGCAAACTTCGAAGACAGAAAACATTAGCAAACAAGAGTTACATTTAAATGTTTAGATAAACACCTGGACTTAGATTTACACATTTCCTCACTAACAATCAACAAAACGCACACGATCTGCTTGTATTTCAGCTTCTTAACTGAGGGTGATAGAATGGCGCTGTGATCTCTAAATATGTAGCATGTTGCTTAAAAATAATTAGTCTAAAAATAAGCAAGAGAGCTCTTATATAGTTGATTAAGTTGCATGTTTAAGAATAATGACCCCTTCCCCCTCCCTCCCCAAATAATTGTAGAAGATAGCCACGACTGGGAAATGAGATATCTAGTTATCATATCTTGGGCCATGAAGTGAAGGAGCCGTCCGGTAATTGTCGAGTTTGGAGAGGATTAGGAGGGAAGTGTTGACGTGATGAGAGGCAGGCAGGGGGGGCCCTGACCACCAGTGTCGAGAGGCAGTAAGGGGGCCCCTGACCACTCATGTTGAGAGGCAGTCATGGGGGCCCTGACCACCAGTGTCGAGAGGCAGTAAGGGGGCCCCTGACCACTCATGTTGAGAGGCAGTCATGGGGCTCCTGACCACTCGTGTTGAGAGGCAGGTAGGAGTCCGTCATGACTCATGTTGAGAGATTGCTGCCTCTCCCCAAAAACACTTCCAAAATTTGTGTTTTTTCACCACACAATAAATCATGTCCCTCGCCTCACCAACTGATTATGAGTGTCAGGAAATTGAAGGTTTCCTTATTTCATGTATGAATGCATCTTGTAGTGCCTGCGTGCGTGTGTGCTTGCGTGCGTGTGTGTGTACTCACCTAGTTGTGCTTGCGCGGGTTGAGCTCTGGCTCTTTGGTCCCGCCTCTCAACTGTCAATGAACAGATGTACAGATTCCTGAGCCTACTGAGCTCTATCATATCTACACCTGAAACTGTGTATGGAATCAGCCTCCACCACATCACTGCCTAATGCATTCCATCTGTTAACTACTCTGACGCTGAAATAGTTCTTGTTAATGTCTGTGGCTCATTTGGCGTGCATGCGTGCGTGCGTGCATGAGTGCGTGCGTGAATATTCATCATGGTCATGTTCTTGATTCGGTGCATTAACTGCCGGTCGATTTACCTAGTTGGTCTTTATTAGATATTATTTTTAAGGAATATATGCTTCATGTATTTATTTCCAGAATACGTTTATGTCTATACTATAATTCAGACAAAATATTCTTTCTTGATTTTACTCGTCTGAGTGAAACTTTCACTCTTTGTTCCTTGACCTAGTCTTTCCTCCCTGTCTACACCCCCGAGGTCACACTGTCTACGCTCCCGAGGTCATACTGTCTACACCCCCGAGGTCACACTGTCTATACCCCCGAGGTCACACTGTCTATACCCCCGAGGTCACACTGTCTACACCCCCGAGGTCATACTGTCTATACCCCCGAGGTCACACTGTCTACACCCCCGAGGTCATACTGTCTACACCCCCGAGGTCACACTGTCTACACCCCCGAGGTCACACTGTCTACACCCCCGAGGTCATACTGTCTACACCCCCGAGGTCATACTGTCTACATCCCCGAGTGCATTGTTACACTTAACTTTGTAGCATGAGAGTAGAGGCAGCTCCACTCACAGTGAGAGTAGAGGCAGCTCCACTCACAGTGAGAGCAGAGGCAGCTCCACTCACAGTGAGAGCAGAGGCAGCTCCACTCACAGTGAGAGTAGAAGCAGCTCCACTCACAGTGAGAGTAGAGGCAGCTCCACTCACAGTGAGAGTAGAGGCAGCTCCACTCACAGTGAGAGTAGAGGCAGCTCCACTCACAGTGAGAGCAGAGGCAGCTCCACACAAGGGAAGCAGAAGGCTGGGCACAAGGTACCATCTGGGAGGTGAAATCCTGCAAAAGTCAAATATAGAGAAAGATCTGGGAGTCGATATCACACCGAACTTTTCCCCAGAGGCCCACATCAAAAGGATATCATTAGCGACATATGCCAGGCTGGCCAACATAAGAACTGCCTTTAGAAACTTGTGTAATTAATCGTTCAGGACCCTGAAAACCACTTATGTCAGACAAATCCTGGAGTATGCAGCTCCAGCCTGGAGTCCATACCTAGTTAAACACAAAACAAAGTTAGAGAAGATTCAGCGGTATGCCACCAGGCTCGTCCCGGAACTGAGAGGTATGAGCTACGAGGAAAGGCTAAAGGAGCTGAACCTCACATCCCTGGAAAACAGAAGAGTAAGGGGAGACATGATAACCACCTACAAAATTCTCAAGAGAATTGAGAGCGTGGACAAAGACAAACTCTTCAACACGGGTGGAACACGAACAAGGGGACACAGGTGGAAACGTAGTACTCAGATGAGCCATTAGGCAGTGATGTGGTGGAGGCCGACTCTATACACAGTTTCAAATATAGGTATGATAGAGCCAAGTAGGCTCAGGAATCTGTACACCAGTTGATTGACAGTTGAGAGGCGGGACCAAAGAGCCAAAGCTCAACCCCGCAAGCACAACTAGGCGAGTAGACACAGGGAGAGTAGAGTCAGCTCCACCCACAGGGAGAGTATAGAGCCCAGCTCCACCCACAGGGAGAGTATAGAGCCCAGCTCCACCCACAGGGAGAGTATAGAGCCCAGCTCCACCCACAGGGAGAGTATAGAGCCCAGCTCCACCCACAGGGAGAGTATAGAGCCCAGCTCCACCCACAGGGAGAGTATAGAGCCCAGCTCCACCCACAGGGAGAGTATAGAGCCCAGCTCCACTCACAGGGAGAGTATAGAGCCCAGCTCCACCCACAGGGAGAGTATAGAGCCCAGCTCCACCCACAGGGAGAGTATAGAGCCCAGCTCCACCCACAGGGAGAGTATAGAGCCCAGCTCCACCCACAGGGAGAGTATAGAGCCCAGCTCCACCCACAGGGAGAGTATAGAGCCCAGCTCCACCCACAGGGAGAGTATAGAGCCCAGCTCCACCCACAGGGAGAGTATAGAGCCCAGCTCCACCCACAGGGAGAGTATAGAGCCCAGCTCCACCCACAGGGAGAGTATAGAGCCCAGCTCCACCCACAGGGAGAGTATAGAGCCCAGCTCCACCCACAGGGAGAGTATAGAGCCCAGCTCCACCCACAGGGAGAGTATAGAGCCCAGCTCCACCCACAGGGAGAGTATAGAGCCCAGCTCCACCCACAGGGAGAGTATAGAGCCCAGCTCCACCCACAGGGAGAGTATAGAGCACAGCTCCACCCACAGGGAGAGTATAGAGCCCAGCTCCACCCACAGGGAGAGTATAGAGCCCAGCTCCACCCACAGGGAGAGTATAGAGCCCAGCTCCACCCACAGGGAGAGTATAGAGCCCAGCTCCACCCACAGGGAGAGTATAGAGCCCAGCTCCACCCACAGGGAGAGTATAGAGCCCAGCTCCACCCACAGGGAGAGTATAGAGCCCAGCTCCACCCACAGGGAGAGTATAGAGCCCAGCTCCACCCACAGGGAGAGTATAGAGCCCAGCTCCACCCACAGGGAGAGTATAGAGCCCAGCTCCACCCACAGAGAGAGTAGAGCCTAGCTCCACCCCACAGGGAGAGTAGAGCCCAGCTCCACCCCACAGGGAGAGTAGAGCCCAGCTCCACCCACAGGGAGAGTATAGAGCCCAGCTCCACCCACAGGGAGAGTATAGAGCCTAGCTCCACCCACAGGGAGAGTATAGAGCCCAGCTCCACCCCCACAGGGAGAGTATAGAGCCCAGCTCCACCCCCACAGGGAGAGTATAGAGCCCAGCTCCACCCCCACAGGGAGAGTATAGAGCCCAGCTCCACCCCCACAGGGAGAGTATAGAGCCCAGCTCCACCCCCACAGGGAGAGTATAGAGCCCAGCTCCACCCCACAGGGAGAGTAGAGCCCAGCTCCACCCCACAGGGAGAGTAGAGCCCAGCTCCACCCCACAGGGAGAGTAGAGCCCAGCTCCACCCCACAGGGAGAGTAGAGCCCAGCTCCACCCCACAGGGAGAGTAGAGCCCAGCTCCACCCCACAGGGAGAGTAGAGCCCAGCTCCACCCCACAGGGAGAGTAGAGCCCAGCTCCACCCCACAGGGAGAGTAGAGCCCAGCTCCACCCCACAGGGAGAGTAGAGCCCAGCTCCACCCCACAGGGAGAGTAGAGCCCAGCTCCACCCCACAGGGAGAGTAGAGCCCAGCTCCACCCCACAGGGAGAGTAGAGCCCAGCTCCACCTCACAGGGAGAGTAGAGCCCAGCTCCACCCCACAGAGAGAGTAGAGCCCAGCTCCACCCCACAGAGAGAGTAGAGCCCAGCTCCACCCCACAGGGAGAGTAGAGCCCAGCTCCACCCCACAGGGAGAGTAGAGCCCAGCTCCACCCCACAGGGAGAGTAGAGCCCAGCTCCACCCCACAGGGAGAGTATAGAGCCCAGTTCCACCCCACAGGGAGAGTATAGAGCCCAGTTCCACCCCCACAGGGAGAGTATAGAGCCCAGCTCCACCCCCACAGGGAGAGTATACAGCCCAGCTCCACCCCCACAGGGAGAATATAGAGCCCAGCTCCACCCCCACAGGGAGAGTATAGAGCCCAGCTCCACCCCCACAGGGAGAATATAGAGCCCAGCTCCACCCCCACAGGGAGAGTATAGAGCCCAGCTCCACCCACAGGGGAGAGTATAGAGCCCAGCTCCACCCACAGGGAGAGTATAGAGCCCAGCTCCACCCCACAGGGAGAGTATAGAGCCCAGCTCCACCCCACAGGGAGAGTATAGAGCCCAGCTCCACCCACAGGGAGAGTATAGAGCCCAGCTCCACCCACAGGGAGAGTATAGAGCCCAGCTCCACCCCACAGGGAGAGTAGAGCCCAGCTCCACCCCACAGGGAGAGTAGAGCCCAGCTCCACCCACAGGGAGAGTAGAGCCCAGCTCCACCCCACAGGGAGAGTAGAGCCCAACTCCACCCCACAGGGAGAGTAGAGCCCAGCTCCACCCCACAGGGAGAGTAGAGCCCAACTCCACCCCACAGGGAGAGTAGAGCCCAGCTCCACCCCACAGGGAGAGTAGAGCCCAGCTCCACCCACAGGGAGAGTAGAGCCCAGCTCCACCCCACAGGGAGAGTAGAGCCCAGCTCCACCCCACAGGGAGAGTAGAGAGCCCAGCTCCACCCCACAGGGAGTGTATAGAGCCCAGCTCCACCCACAGGGAGTGTATAGAGCCCAGCTCCACCCCACAGGGAGAGTGTAGAGCCCAGCTCCACCCACAGGGAGAGTGTAGAGCCCAGCTCCACCCCACAGGGAGAGTGTAGAGCCCAGCTCCACCCCACAGGGAGAGTATAGAGCCCAGCTCCACCCACAGGGAGTGTATAGAGCCCAGCTCCACCCCACAGGGAGAGTAGAGCCCAACTCCACCCCACAGGGAGAGTAGAGCCCAGCTCCACCCCACAGGGAGAGTATAGAGCCCAGCTCCACCCACAGGGAGAGTATAGAGCCCAGCTCCACCCCACAGGGAGAGTAGAGCCCAGCTCCACCCCACAGGGAGAGTAGAGCCCAGCTCCACCCACAGGGAGAGTATAGAGCCCAGCTCCACCCCCACAGGGAGAGTATAGAGCCCAGCTCCACACCCACAGGGAGAGTAGAGCCCAGCTCCACCCCACAGGGAGAGTATAGAGCCCAGCTCCACCCCACAGGGAGAGTATAGAGCCCAGCTCCACCCCACAGGGAGAGTATAGAGCCCAGCTTCACCCCACAGGGAGAGTATAGAGCCCAGCTTCACCCACAGGGAGAGTATAGAGCCCAGCTCCACACCCACAGGGAGAGTAGAGCCCAGCTCCACCCCACAGGGAGAGTAGAGCCCAGCTCCACCCCACAGGGAGAGTATAGAGCCCAGCTCCACCCACAGGGGGAGTAGTGACAATGAGTAAACAAGCCAGAAGGCCACATATACGAAGCAGGGAACCGCCTCTAATACTACAAAAGTCAAAGATCAATATTGGGATTGAGAGTTACGACGAGGCAGCCAGTGAGGCGCTCACGAACACTCCAGAGTAAATACAACATCAAAGAACTTATAAACCAATTAAGGCCGAATCACCTTACATCACGAGAGCTACAGTTGGTGATTATGATAGCTGGACCGCACATGTGATCCTCTCCCGCTGGCTCTATACCTGACACTTCTCTCCAGCCTTGCTACTTGTACACCTGACACTTCTCTCCAGCCTTGCTACTTGTACACCTGACACTTCTCTCCAGCCTTGCTACTTGTACACCTGACACTTCTCTCCAGCCTTGCTACTTGTACACCTGACACTTCTCTCCAGCCTTGCTACTTGTACACCTGACACTTCTCTCCAGCCTTGCTACTTGTACACCTGACACTTCTCTCCAGCCTTGCTACTTGTACACCTGACACTTCTCTCCAGCCTTGCTACTTGTACACCTGACACTTCTCTCCAGCCTTGCTACTTGTACACCTGACACTTCTATCCAGCCTTGCTACTTGTACACCTGACACTTCTCTCCAGCCTTGCTACTTGTACACCTGACACTTCTCTCCAGCCTTGCTACTTGTACACCTGACACTTCTCTCCAGCCTTGCTACTTGTACACCTGACACTTCTCTCCAGCCTTGCTACTTGTACACCTGACACTTCTCTCCAGCCTTGCTACTTGTACACCTGACACTTCTCTCCAGCCTTGCTACTTGTACACCTGACACTTCTCTCCAGCCTTGCTACTTGTACACCTGACACTTCTCTCCAGCCTTGCTACTTGTACACCTGACACTTCTCTCCAGCCTTGCTACTTGTACACCTGACACCACCACCTGCCAAGTGATAGCTGTCCACGCGGCTTCAATACACCTGATATCTCTTGCAGCCAGTTACATATCTGACTCATTTCCGACTCGTAAAATTTGGCACACATCTCCCACCCAAGAGCACATCTGACTTCCCATTCAGATGATGCTGACCCAACACGGGTGGTGGACGACTATGCTGACCTAATCCCAGGGTGGTGGACGACTATGCTGACCTAATCCCAGGGTGGTGGACGACTATGTTGACCCATTCCCAGGGTGGTGGACGACTATGTTGACCCATTCCCAGGGTGGTGGACGACTATGTTGACCCATTCCCAGGGTGGTGGACGACTATGTTGACCCATTCCCAGGGTGGTGGACGACTATGCTGACCTAATCCCAGGGTGGTGGACGACTATGCTGACCTAATCCCAGGGTGGTGGACGACCATGCTGACCCAATCCCAGGGTGGTGGACGACTATGCTGACGGGGGGGGGGGGTGTAAAGACTATCTATCCCGACAGATCGGGGTGAAGAATCTGTTCGAACTACCTGGCTTTGAGACAGAAGGAACTGGCCAGCCCTCCGCCCAGAGCTTGAAGCAACTGACTGGAATACCCTGCTGCAGGGGGGACGTGAACAGACAAGCGAACGCTTTCACCAGTCGTATACTGGACCTCCAGCATAGTCATATCCCCCACCGGCAGTATGTGACCAAGCCCACTGATCAGCCTGGGTTTGGATATCGCTGCCGGATGGCAGCTGAAGCCAAAAACAAGGCCTGGAGGAGATTTAAACGACATCCCTTGGCTCATAACAAAAACATTCATAGACAATCTTGTCGAATAATGAAAGAAGTTCAAAAGTGGGCTACATCCAGATGGAATCCGAACTCGAAGAAAACTTGCATCTGGGGTTGGATCCCAGGTCTGGTAGTCCCTGGTGAAGGATCGGCAGGGATACTCATTTGGGAACACAATCTGAGGACAACACAAACTGGGAGGATGAGACTGTTGTAACCAGCAATCAGGAGAAGGCTGATCTACTGGCAAACCACTTTGCTGCCAAGATGCAGGTCCCTGATCCTGAACGTCAGCCTCCACATCTTGCCCCAAACATTGTGTCTAGGATGACTGAAGTGGTTATACAGCAAGCTGAAGTTCTCCGTCTCCTTAACACGCTAGACACAAGCAAAGCTGTGGGGCCAGATAAGGCCAGTCCAAGACTACTACGCTGCTGCGCTGACCTGTTGGCTCCACCTCTCACGTGCCTCTTCCAACTCTGCCATGCTCAAGGAATTTGGCCCTTATGGAGGAAGGCAGACGTTGTTCCAGTGCACAAAAAGGAAAGTCGCTCAGTAGTTGGTAACTACAGACCAGTGTCACTGTTCTCCATTACTGGCAAGATCCTAAAACATTAATCGCTCAGCAAATGATATACTTTTTTATTATCATCGGCTAATATGTGATCGACTGTATGGTTTTAGAAAAAAAAAAACTATCTGCTGCTCTTTGCTAAATCTCTCCACTAAGTGGCATCAGTCACTGGATGAGTCCAAGATCAGCTGTGCTGTTGCTCTAGACATAGCAGGAGCCTTTGATTGGGTCTGGCACTCTGGATTAGTAGTGAAGCTTCAAGCACTAGGCATCTCGGGCTCCACCTTAAAGGTAATAAAAGACTACCTTCAAGAACGAACTCTAAGGGTGGTCCTCAATGGTGCAGAATCCTAAAGCCACTCAATTGGTGCCAGCGTTCCACATGGTAGTGTGCTTGGCCCTCTGCTGTGGAATGTTTATTTCAACGATCTTCATCTCATTCCTGAAAAGACTATGCTGATGACTGCACTCTAGCCTTCACATACAGAAAGGAAGAAACGCCAACTGCTGCAAGAATCGTCAATCACCAACTTTCAGCGATTTCTACCTGGGGTAGGAGATGGCAGGTCACATTTGCGGCTGAGAACAAACAAGCGATGATGATAACCAGACTGCACATGGCAAATCTGACAGGCTTGCAATAGGGGGCAAAACCTTGCAGTTCACAGATGAAACTGACATCTTGGGAATGAATTTCTACTCTTCAATGACAATGAAGAGCCATGGGCTGAACCTAGCTCAAAAGGCAGCCAGGAAACTTGTAGCCCTATGGTGCATCTCACACCTTCTTGACAGCATAGGCTGCAAACCTTATATGAAGCACAATTTTTCTCTCATCTAGAGTATGCACCCATTTCCTAGATCGCCTGCCCCCCCCCCCCCCCCATCGTTTATCAGACTGTTGGACAAAGTAGAGAGATGGGCAAGAAGGCTCATCTCTAGTCTTGACCAAGTCTGGTGGGAACGGTCTGAACATCAGACCCTGCAGCACCGTCGTAACGTTGGTGGTCTTACTGTTATGTACAAGGCCAATATCCTCAAAGTTCCGCACCTGGCGCAACTCCGTAGACTACCAGTAGTTGCCACCCGTAGCACTAGGCTCTCAACCGTCAACAGTCTCATGCTGGAAATGCGTTTCTCAGGAACCTCACTCCATCAGCGTTCATTCACTCCTAGGCTGACTCCCATCTGGAAATTGCTCATTAAACAGGTTGATATACGGGAGATCAGATCAACTGACCACATGAAGGCTCTGGCACACAGTTGGCTACAGGTTCATCCTGTTCCTTATATGATTGTTACCTAATGTTGTTAGTGATTAAAGGCTATTCCTACTACTGCATATAACAAGTTCGTGAAATAAATGGGCATCTAGGAGTAGGTTTCACCTTAGCTAAGGTAAGATTGCAGCTCTTGCTTGCAATTTCACCACGTTCTTTATACGATAGTTCATTTATGATAATTCCCTATGTGATAGTTTCAAAGTACCTTTTCATGGAATAATTGAGTTTCTAGGAGCAGGCTATAGATGAGCTGATGTATGACAACAGCTTTTGCTTGCAGTTTAACCAGGTACGTCATCGGACAGCCCTTATGAACCCTAGTCTTAATTTATGAGAGAGAGAGAGAGAGAGAGACTATAATCAGAGCCAAAATTCAAGGAGAGAGTTGACGCGTGCTTGGAGTCCTAAGTTATGGATCACATGCTAGGCTAACACAGTTCCTCTATAATTACTACAATCGGGGTCAGTACATTTCATGTAACTTAATCCAGTAATTCGCTCAGCTTCTTGCATGGCGCTATTAATGGTAAATTTTTTTGTCTACGGTCAGCATGTACGTTATGACATTTGACGTATAACGCATTCTTTTACATTTTCTTATTATATTATACTCGACTTTTCTGTAACAAACTTTCAGTACTTTACGACAAATCTTTTTTCCTGTACGTTTACTCATCATGTACTGTATTATTTCTTGCCAACACACCCTTTCATCTTCCTCTTACTAATCTCAGCCAAGGTAACGTGTTTTCCTCCTCTTGCAGCACAAATTTATATTCGGGTTCAAAGCTTTCGCAGGATCTCAAATCCATCTTTATTCTTGCTCTCATTATCAACTCTTGTGTGCATAAGTAGTGTTCCAGTATTGATCCATTAATCAATGTCTCTCACATGTTAAGAGGTAAACAGTGTTTTTCAGTTTCTCTTCATTCGTTCAATTCCCATTAACTAGCTAGATAGATAAAAAAAAAATCCACCACTAGATGTCCCTAAGGTATACATGTGCACCCTCATTTGCAATTACTAACACACAATTTACCCATTTCTCACTCTTACACACGCTCATCACAACTCACTCACCCCACCTAACATAACCTACTCTTTTTTCATATTTTACAACTTTACTCTGTTCATCTCTGAAAATCAATACATAAAGCACAATGTTCACAAGTCGATTAATCCTTCCTAGCTATCTTATCTTCCTAATTGCCCATCTATTCTCTGTTCAACGATGAATATCAATACCCCGCATAACCTTTCTTAGTCTTCCTTTGAAATTTAATAACAATCCTCTAACCACCAGTGACTAACAATACACCATCTCATCACGCACAATGTCTTTCATCTAAAAAATTCTACTCACAACTTTTTCTGTACTTTGTGAGAGAAATATTCGTTTTAAAACCGGGAGATTACTATTCACACACACACACACACACACACACACACACACACACACACACACACACACACACACACACACACACACACACACACACACACACAGGGAACCAGACACAATAAGAATTCCAGAGAACAACATAGAGCACATAAAGGTGTCTAGAGACGAAGTGGAAAAATGCTCAAGGAGCTAAATAAGAACAAAGCAGTTGGTCCAGATGGAGTTTCACCATGGGTTTTGAGAGAATGTGCACCTGAGCTCAGCATTCCACTTCGACTGATTTTTCAGGCATCCCTGTTTACAGGAGTTGTAGCTGATGTGTGCAAAAAGGCTAACATAGTTCCAATCTACAAAAGTGAAAGCAGGGAAGACCCCCCTTAATTATAGACCTGTATCATTGACAAGTGTAATAGTCAAAATATTGGAAAAAATAATTAAATCTAAATGGGTAGAACACCTGGAGAGAAATGATATAATATCAGACAGACAGTATGGTTTTCGATCTGGAAGATCCTGTGTATCGAATTTACTCAGTTTCTATGATCGAGCAACAGAGATATTACAGGAAAGAGATGGTTGGGTTGACTGCATCTATCTGGACCTAAAAAAGGCTTTCGACAGAGTTCCACATAAGAGGTTGTTCTGGAAACTGGAAAATATTGGAGGGGTGACAGGTAAGCTTCTAACATGGATGAAAAAATTTCTGACTGATAGAAAAATGAGGGCAGTGATCAGAGGCAATGTATCGGACTGGAGAAATATCACAAGTGGAATACCACAGGGTTCAGTTCTTGCACCAGTGATGTTTATTGTCTGCATAAATGATCTACCAGTTGGTATACAGAATTATATGAACATGTTTGCTGATGATGCTAAGATAATAGGAAGGATAAGAAACTTAGATGATTGTCATTCTCTTCAAGAAGACCTGGACAAAATAAGTATATGGAGCACCATTTGGCAAATGGAATTTAATGTTAATAGATGCCATGTTATGGAATGTGGAATAGGAGAACATAGACCCCACACAACCTATATATTATGTGAGAAATCTTTAAAGAATTCTGATAAAGAAAGCGATCTAGGGGTGGTTCTAGATAGAAAACTATCACCTGAGGAGCACATAAAGAATATTGTGCGAGGAGCCTATGCCACGCTTTCTAACTTCAGAATTGCTTTTAAATACATGGATGGCGATATACTAAAGAAATTGTTCACGACTTTTGTTAGGCCAAAGCTAGAATATGCAGCGGTTATGTGGTGCCCATATCTAAAGAAGCACATCAACAAACTGGAAAAGGTGCAAAGACATGCTACTAAGTGGCTCCCAGAACTGAAGGGCAAGAGCTACGAGGAAAGGTTAGAGGCATTAAATATGCCAAAACTAGAAGACAGAAGAAAAAGAGGTGATATGATCACTACATACAAAATAGTAACAGGAATTGATAAAATCGATAGGGAAGATTTCCTGAGACCTGAAACTTTAAGAACAAGAGGTCATAGATTTAAACTAGCTAAACACAGATGCCGAAGAAATGTAAGAAAATTCACTTTCGCAAACAGAGTGGTAGACGGTTGGAACAAGTTAGGTGAGAAGGTGGTGGAGGCCAAGATCGTCAGTAGTTTCAAAGCGTTATATGACAGAGTGCTGGGAAGACAGGACACCACGAGCGTAGCTCTCATCCTGTAACTACACTTAGGTAATTACACATACACACACATACACAATGTTTCTCATCGTTCTTTTGCCACCTCATCCTTTTAGTTAATTAATTTACAACTAGGTCTCACTTCACGTATCCATCTTTATTTCGTATTATCACTGATTCAACTTAAATTACTGTACAAGTGAGACAATAATAAACTCAGTTTCAAAAAACTTTCGCTGGTCTTTTCCCCCTTCACTCAGTTTCATCCTTACGTATTTTCACTGTGTTTACTATTATCTCACAATTTTTCATCTTGCTCCAGGTGTTAGTAACACCCATTTTCTTAGTATTTAACCAATACTAGTTTAAATTACAATTTCAAAGCAAGCATTTGCATCAACGGGTATATCCTTACGTGTATTTTCCACAGAAAGAGATCGTCCCATTACATCAGTTACGATAAGAAAAAAAAATCCTACCTAACCTAACCTGTCATAGTGGCTTTCACCACATCCTTCAGTTCGACACTACGGACTCATACAGTTTAGTTGAGTGTTTCCTCAATATTTGTTTTGGCTATTTCCTGATTCTCTCATTATTTCTCCATGTCAAGAAAGGAACTTTCCAAGTTGTTGAACAATACAATACCCCTTATACACTGAACAAGTGCACATATTAGGCTGTAACACTTGCAAGTGTAGCATAGATGGTCCTTCTATTAATATGTCTGAAAGAACTTAATATGTCTATCACTACTATTAATATCCTTCGGTTATCCTTCTATTAATGTCTATCACTACAAATTTCACTATACTCTCTCTCGATCTGGATTTTAACAACATTTTAAGATATTTCTCATATAAGAGATCTAAACCTATGCTCTCATAGTGAATTTCAGATTTCCTAGCACTTTGTTACTTATCCTTGTGTGTCGCATTTTTTGGAAGTAAAGTACTTTTTCCACTATAAATCTGCCTGGTTCAATCATGTATGTTTTCCACACCTTTTATAAGAGATGTTTAAGGATAGTCTACTCACTATATTCACTTGTTAAAAATACTAGTTAGTCAATTTAGTGTGTTTCATTCTCCCTTTGTAAATTCAGAGGGTTATCTTTTCATTTTCAGTAAACCTATGCGGGTTTACCTAACCTCTCCACTAACCCTTACAAAGTTTTTTTTAACATCCTACATTTCCTCACCCTATTCATCCTCACCTATACATTTCCTCATTTCCTATTCTCGTAACAACACTTTGTTCTGGGAATAATTTTTCTATTAAGTCCATCATTTCAGACATACAAATACAAACTCCCATATTCAAAAAGTAATGTTTCAAATGTATTAATTAATCATGCCTAGTTATACTCCATACTTTCTTAGCTGGTAGCAAAGTGCATCAAATAACTACTCATTCATTGTGTTTCCTTATTTACTTAGGTTGGGTGGAATTTAAGTTGCGGCTAAATGTTTCAAGTCTAACATACATTATATCAATATTAGATAATCCCCTACTTAATCACCAAGAATTCTATCAAGGGACAAGTGACTGCAAGGGACGGTCGGGAAGCAAAAACACGTTTGTTCTGGAAGTCTGGACATTCAACAAAGATATGCACGACCATAAGAGGGACAATGCAGTTTGGATAACAAGGAGCAGGGCGGCACTATTAAATGCCCATGAGTTAAACGTGTATGGCCAATACATAACCTCGCCAGAGCTGTTTCCCACCGCCGGTTATGATGGTAGGAGGAAGACCGTTGGGGATACACTACTCTTAGGAGCACGTAATTTGTTAACAGTAACAGAAGACCAACAACCCTGCCAACGGGCAAGGATGGAGGAATGATTAACTGGGTAAAAGTCGGAATAAGGAACACCTTTACATTAGATGAGACAGGTGCGGATAGGTTCCTTAGTGGCAGTGTCTGTACGCTCATTTAAGGACACACCAATATGGCTGGGAAGCCAGCAAAACACCACTGTCTTAAATCTACTGGAGATAAGAAATGCCAATGTTGAATCTTGACTACCACAGGATGGACTGGATTAAAGGACTCCAGAGCCATGAGGGCACTGCAAGAGTCAACTACAACAACAAAGGAGGATTGACAGTGAGAAAGCAGTTGACGAAGAACATACAGAATAGCATAACGTTCTGCCGTGAAGATGCTAATCTCCGGAAGCAGGCGATACATATAGGTGTGGTCAGGAAAACAGAGCAGCCTACACCGTCTGCTGACTTAGACCCATTGGTGAAGAAGAAAATGGAGCGGGAGTGTGAAGAAAAGTGTTCAAGAAAAAGGTGTTTCAGAACTGTAGGACGGGTAAAGGCTTTAATCACGTGGGTCAAGGTTTTACAAAATTTAGGAAGGAGGACCCTCCACGGGGGCAAGGACAGAACGACACTAGTAGAAATATTGGTACCACTATCCGAAAGAGAATCTTGTAGGCGAGAGCCATCTTTCTTTACTTTATAAACCTATGACTGAAACGGGGGTGGGTGACTGAAACAGACGTACTGAAAGAGGGAGGTGGTGAAGGGGAACAGGGACCATAGGAGGGGCAAAAGTTAAAGCACGACATAGGTGAGAGTGAGGGTGTTATATACCGCGCAAGATTGCGAAGACGGTAGCGATCACGGCGGCCCTGGAGAGACCAGACACTAGTTTCAACCTACCGGCTTAGGGTAGGATTTGAACGAAAGGCTCCAGAGCTGAGGCATAACCCAATATGCTGCAGTGCATTAGGACGGCGAAGAGTTGAAGGAGAAGACGACGATTGAGCAGGGGAACCACAATCGAATTTGGACAGGACGAGAGAGGAATGTAAAGAGATGAGTGCGCGCCAATCCGCTTCCCCAAGACGGTTGGAACAAGACCTTAAGTAAGTTAAGGGCCTTAGAGCATTCAACTCTGAGGGAAGAGATATGGAGTGACCAGGGCAAACGAGGGTCAAAGATTAACTCCTAAAGCTTAGCAGAATCTTTATATACAAGTGGATGACCATAAAGCGACAAAGAGGGACGAAGAACGACCTGCTTCTGAGTAAAAGTCATAGCGCAAGTTTTAGTTGTAGAGAACTTGAAGCCATGATTGGTGGCCCAAGACGACATGGCATCAATCGCAAGTTGAAGCCGCCGTTGGAGGAAAGGCGAATCATCACCTTGGCAGCAGAGGGTAGATCGTCAACATAAAGACCAAATAAAATGTCAGAGGGAAGAGAGGAAAGACCACTGAGGGCAACAAGGAAAAATAGTAGTGCTCAGAACACTACCTTGGGCTACACCTTCGTATTGCCGAAAAGAGGCAGAGAGAGAGAGAGAGAGAGAGAGAGAGAGAGAGAGAGAGAGAGCGATACCAAGCCTTACTCTAAAGGACCAACTAGAGAGGAATCTTTGTAGGAAAAGAGGGAGATTACCACGAAGGCCAAAAGAACAGAGTTGGGACAGGATATAGTATCTCCAGATGGTGTCGTATGCCTTTTCCAGGTTTAAAAGAACAGTAACAACGGAGGTCTTCGTAGCAAAAGCAGTACGAATATAGACCTCCAAGTTCACCAAGACATCAGTCTTGCTGTGGCATTTGCGAAAGCCAAATTGAGGAGGGGAAGAGGTGGTGATTGTGTTCCAAGAACCACATCAGACGGACATTGACCATACGTTCAAATAGTTTGCAAACGCAACTCGTGAGGGCAATGGGGCGAAAGTCCTTAGGACCCGTCCCTAGAGACCCTGTTATCCGAATAGGAAGAATTACCGCCTCAAGCCAGTCCTTAGGGACTGACGACGACTCCCAGATACGGTTATACAGATTTAGTAAATACCGAGACACACATGGAGGGAAATGGCGAAGCATCTCATAATGAATCTCGTCTGAGCCGGCTGCTGTAGAACCGCAGAGGGCCAGGGTAGACTGAAGTTCGGAGACAGAGAAGGGATCGTTATAGGGAAACTGGACATGAGTGTAAAAATCTAAGGCATAATATCCAAGAATGGGCTTACTATTAAGGAAAGACAAAGGAAGATGAGAACTGGAGCTAACAGTCGAAAAGTTGGAACCTAGTTCAGCCGAGACTGCCACTGAATCTGCCACAATAGTACCACTTAGGTGAAAAACTGGCGAGACATCTGGAACAAACTTACCCAATATCTTGCAGATTTTCTTCCAGATCTACGGCAGAGGAGTATCGGACGTAATGGTGGAGACGTAAGATTTCCAACTCTCACGTTTAACTTTACGAATGGTCCTACGGGCCATTGCACTAGCCTTCCGAAATAAAATAAAAGAATCAGCTGTATGCCTGCGACGGTGTTTCTTCCAAGCTGCATGCTTACAGTGAACAGCCCAAGCACAGTCTGTATTCCACCAGGGAATGCACTTCCGCGTGCCCCGGGAGGTAGGGCGAGGAATATGGTGTCATAAAAAAGGGAGGAGGGCTCAAGGGAGAAGTGGAGTGGACAGAAAGGGTAGCATTTAGGGTGAATAGATTCCAATCAGCCTTGGCAAACTTTCACCTAGGGAAGGAGAGGGGAGAGTGAAATGAGAAAAAGGTGACAAGGATGGGGAAATGGTCACTGTTATAGAGGTCATAAAGAACCCGATATGTGAAATCTAAAGAGAACACGAGCAGAGAAAAATCAAGACAGGAGAGGGTGCGAGTGAGGGAGTCCACATGAGTAGGTTCACCAGAATTCAGAAGAGACAGGGAAGAGGAGAGGTTAAATAGTTCAAGAAGGCGGCCCCGGGTGTTTGTCAGAGTATCACCTCAGAGAGTATGCTAACAGTTGAAATCACCCAACAGGAGCACAGGAATCTAACAGGTGCTTAAGATCAGGAAGAGAAAGTGGGACATTTGGGGAGAGATAAATGGAACATACTGGATACCATTTACTCACAAAGATACGGGCCGCAGAACATTGGATACGCGACTGAAAAAGTAGGGGGATGAATCAAGAGAGCAATAGAGTTATGGGGCCCAAAAGCTGGAAGGGAAGAGAGAAATAATAACCACGGAAGTGACCAGGACGAGCACCAATCATCGGCTCCTGGAGACACAAAGCGGGGAAAACTGTGTTACCAGAAGTTGGAGTTCATGGAAGTTGGCATAGAATCCACGAATATTCCATTGAAGTATAATCATTGTTAAAAAGAGAGTGAACAGCAACAGAGAACAATGAAGAAACAAAGGCAAAGAAGAATACAGTATACAAGTATGATCAAGATCATGATTAGTGATCTTGATAAATCAGGGTTAGGGGGCATAGGTAAATTTAGCAAGGACGATAGTCAAGCGAACGGAAGGACGGACCAGAAGAGGATGGACAGAGTCCGGAGGTGGAGGTGGTTTGGAGAAGGGCTGTCAAGGGGATCGCGGGGGGGGGGGGCGGATGATTGAAATAGGGGAGCCCACCTCTTCAAGGGAATCAACCAAAAGGGAATTGAGGACCAAGGAAACCTCCATAGCTGGGACAGGAGACTCGACCAACGAAATGGGAGGAGATAAACAGAGTCGGAATTGGGAGGACCGAAAAAAGTGATGCTCTCTTACCCACCGGGGAGCCAGGCTTATGCTCCTGACTGAAAGAGACAAGCATACCCGTAGCAACGTACTGGGAGACAACCTCCATAGTCTTAACAGGAGAAGGAGAACTAGATCGATCAACATGAAATTCACTAGGAGGGATGATCGACAACAGCCTGGAAAGACAGGCGGCAAGTAGGGCCAAAAGACAGAGGAGAGGGCTGGGGGGAAAAGGGAAAGAGGACTCTGGAGACGGGGCAGACTGGGAAGGAAGGAGGGAAGTACCAGATGGAGAACAAGGGTTCCGGGTCAGAACGTAAAGGAGCAGGTGAGGTGGTGGGGGTTGTGTCCGGGTCCAAGGCCTGGAAACGGTTGAGAATGAGGAAGGAGGGGAGGGTGGGAAGAAGTGGAATGCAACACACGATCATAAACCATGCCAGCGAAAGAGGGAAGACGGCAGAATTGGTGCCTTGCCTCAGGAAAAGATAAATCATCGTGACAAAGACAAACCACAAGAAAATCCAAATTTCCAGCACCTATTGCAAAGTCTAGGAGAGGAAATGTACTCTTGAACGGAGCATCTGGCACCAGCAAGAATGACAGAAGGCGGAAGGGACCTACTATCAAACGTGATCTTCACAACTCGAAGAGGTTGACGACGACGACCACGAATGAGATCAGGAGTGAACATACCAACCTGGAGGACAGAACGGCCTTGGGCTTCGAGGATATCTTTTATATCCTCGTGGCAGTCTTTCAGGTCCCTAACACCAGTCGCAACATGGTGCGGGAGGATAACAGTGCCGATAATGGCATTTAACCGGGCATTTTTGGAGATTCTAACAGAGGTCTCCCCAATGCTGGAGAACGAGGCTAAACGGGCAGCTGCTTCCTGAGGAGCAGCGGCAAAGATACACATACCAGTACAGGTGGGTTTAAAAGTAACAAGGTTATATACCGAATCAATGAGGTGTTTATGGAGGGAGAAATCATAAGGACGTGTAGTATTCAGAGGGTTTAGATCAAAGTACGTAGTCCATGTAGCAGGACCAAAGAAGGCTTGGAACATATTAAAACTGGAAGGAATTGTGCAAGTGCATCTGAGGAAGGGAGGGTCAGTGCCAAGCATCACCAGTAAAGGGGAGGGAAGGTAAAAGGCGAAGTCATCACAATGAGAGACGTAGCCACGCCAGATGATGTGGTCATCACTGGGGGCTGGGGGCTGGGGGCTCAACCCTGCCACAGAGGGAGGGAGGACAGGAAGTGGAAGGGGGGTCAAAGAAGCAGCCAGGTCTGGGTCCAGTGTAGTGGGGGCCACAGAGTTCGGTCTTCCAACACAGTCCGACTTGGGGGACCTGGTCGCCCACTCCACAAGCCTGGGAAGTTAAGAGAGGGTCATTCATCGGCATATAGCCAAGCAGGTAATGATTTCATTCATGAATAAGCCACCATACCTACCATGGAGCTACAATTAGAGGATAGGACACACGACATGGCTAGGCCCCACAGGGGAGCATCGTGAGTATACGCCCCACAGTCGCCACCTTAAGAGCTGTCAATCTGTCGAGATCGGGTTCAGCAACGAAGGCAAGGATTGACAATAAAAGTGTCACCTCGCTCGAAACGTCAGGTACGACAATTCTGCAGGTGAAAGTGTGCGCCTTCCCAAACATCTGGGTGTCAAAACAGAAGATGTCTGGAAGAATAATCAAGAATGGCAAAAAGTCGGCGGGAAATGACAATTAGAAAGGAGAAGAGGGGGGGGGGGGAAGAAAAATGAAACAGAAGGAAGAGGAAATAGGAACCTGCACAACTAGTGAAGATGGCAGCAGGATTATTAGGCTTCAAAAGGACAGAGGACTGTCCCATGGAGCAAGATACCTGCCAGTCTACACATACTTTTTTTCTGGCTCTTTCCTCCTATCTTCTCAATATCTTCTTCTACCTTGCATCGTAGATGAAGTGGATATCTGGTGGAGTCGGTATATGGTGTTGATGGTGCAAGTCTAATTTGTTTCCACTTTTCCTTCGAAGCAAATTACTTCAAATAGCAGCAAATAATGCCAGCCAACAAAAAGTTGTACCAGGTAAGGTATATCGTACCACGTATGGTTCTCTAGCTGAATGGTGTACACATGCCAGGCACCAGATGTCGGGGACCTTGAACACTGTCATCTCCCAAAGGTGGGAGTCGACGTTGTAGTTTTTTCTTCTCCCTCACCAGTAAAAAATTATTCACAAAGAAGTAGCTTTTGTGGCTTGCTACTTCTGTGGTAAGTATTAGATCGGCTGCAGAAAGTATGAAAATAGTAAATATTAATTAAAAAAGAAAGAAATCCAAGTGATACTTGACTGGTTTAATCTTGGAGTGTATTGTTGGGATCAGAGTTATTTTCCTGGTCCTGAGCATAACCAAAAATTGCCTTCCAATCGGAACAACTCGGTTAGTTCAGAGTAAGAGAGAGAGAGGAGCCTGATACGTGTCTCAGATCTTGTAATCATTTTGTACATTACTCAACATCTGGAACAGAAGCTGCTCTTTGACCTCAGGCTCCACATGTCTTTCTAAATTATACATTCCTACAGCTGGGTCTGGAATATGTATTACTGAAGATAATTTAAGTTCCTGACAATAAATTATTCAATTTAATAATTAATACTTTCTCATCTACCTGGCCCTAAAATACTCCGCTGCTTACATAATTGTCAGGCTCAGTTATCTTAATGACATGGAATGCAATTAGATATCTTGGTGCTGACTTACTATTATAATTAGCTGTACCTGCTTCATTCATAAAATATTTAATCTCTCTTCTTTCAACTCCAATGGCTTCAACTCTCTGTACTAGTAGAGCGCATAGCGTGTTCGTGCTCTTCTCTAAGCCTCTGCAGCAATTTTCCGGACATACCTCATTTTTGTAAGAACGTCTGAAGGATTATCTTTTACATAATATATGATGTGTCTGTTAAGCAGGCCTGGAATGATATTACATGAGTATCCATTAAAGCCGACTTCCAGGAAAATTTTGCCCACGGATTGTTAACTTCGGTCGGACACAAATTCTTCCGGTGGCCTAAATACAGTTTAGATATATTTCTAACAATTTTAGTTAGAAATGTGCACCATGGGTTGTGTTGATACTTGCGAGGTTGGGGTTCCAAATTGGAATGCCTTGACATATGGTCCGCTCACACAAGCCCGTTGCTGTTCCCTGGATGGCCGGAATGTAAATCAGTGTGCAGGCGATGAGTCGCAATAACGGGGCTGAAAATATGATGTCCAGACCTCATCAGAAAATGGTTCAAAACGGACCGAAACGTTGTTTCATTTTCTGATGCGCGGTTTGGTCATCACGTGAGTCGGTTAAATCCGCTCTGACTTGGTATAATCCTAAGAAAATCTCTGCAACTTTCTAAAGAGTACTTTGGCCCTTCGGGATTTCTATAAACCTCTGACATTTCTTGTAGGTCTTACATATATATGTATTTACATATTTAGCACTATGTCGGTATTGGACATCCTAATGATTTTGTAAGACTTCTTATAACTAGCTTTGTTACTTGAAATCAGCATTAAGGATGAATGACGTTCTTATCACAAATTTAAATCCAAAGAAGACCAATAATTAAATCAACCAGTCATTAAAAAGATAGTATATATGGCTACTATTGGTGGAACGTACAAAAATTATAATATATATCTACTACTGGTGGAAGGAACAAAAATGATAGTATATATAGCTACTTCTGGTGGAACGTACACAAATTGATTGTTGTTGACCCACAAATACGTTTTGTACAATTCATCTTGTAGAAAACACGAGCAAGAAGTCAGCAATCAAACCTAAATTTTCCTAGGTCTAATATAGCACACATACTCACTAAATTAGGCCTAAGATGGCATATATTAGGCATCAGATTGTTTATTGTTTATTTATTTAGGACAGGTTGAATAAATACTGTTCCAGCTACTGGTGTGACCTTTTTGGTGTTCCAGATGTACATAAACTGAACTTTTTTGTTGGGTAAAGCACTTCGTTTTAGTACCCTTTACCAATAATAGTTATCTGTATTATTATTTATTGAGGTTGGGTTTAAATAAATATTCCCAACTGGGTATATATGTATTGGTAACGAGAAAATGAGTCAATGAGAGAGATGATAGAAAGATAATTCATTCAGCTCACAAAATGAGTGAGCCATTGAGTGGGGCAAATAATTAATCTTGAAACATTCTAAAATACTCAACCAAAAAGTTGAGCTAATTAATCAGTTAAGAAATGGTTTCTGATAAGTGTCAGATAAATCTGGAAGTTTCCACAGCAATAATCCACTGTTCATCCCTAATGCTGCTTCTTAACGAATAGTACACTCTCCCATAAACACGGATTATTGCTGAGATTCCGTCCAGGCTATTGGCCTGAACGGAATCTCACCATGGATACTAAAAGGAGCAGAAGTACTGTGCCTGCCACTCTTAATGGTATGTTACAAGTCACTAGTAATGGGAGGAACTGCCAATGACGGCTAATGTAGTCCCGATATACAAGAAGGGTGACAGACATTGAGCTACAGGCCAGTGTCTCTAACTTGCATACCATGCATTGCGATGGAGAAGATTGTCCATCAACAGTTTATTAGATTTTTTCCAAAAAAACATTTATTAGAACATCTGGAGCAAAATAAATTGTAACACAGCATCAGCATGGGTTCTGCGATGATAAATCTTGTCTCACAAGAGTAATTGAATTCTATGACCAGGCGACAAAAATCTGGCAAGAAAGAGAAGGGTGGACAAACTGCTTGTTTTTGGATTGCTAGAAAGCCTAAGACACAGTACTACATAAGAGACTAGTGCACAAGCTGGATATGCAGGCAGGAGTGAAAGGGAAGGTACTCCATTGAATAAGGGGGTACCTAAACAACAGAAGACCGCAAGTCATTGTGAGGGATGAGGTCTTGGAGTGGCGAGGCATCACCATTGGAGTCCAACAAGGTTCAGTCCTTGGACCTATCCTGTTTCTGATATGTAAATGATATATCAAAGGGAATAGACTCGTTCCTCTCAATGTTTGCTGATAATGCAAAAACTACTAGAAGGATTAAGACCGAGGTTACAGAGCTTACAAGACGACCTAAACAAACTGAAGGAATGGTCCAACAAAGGGCTAATAAAGTTCAACCCAAGTAAATGTAAGGTAATGAAACTAGGCGGAGGAACACCAGGTACCGAAGTTCTCTACGAAACGGACAGAGAGAAAGATCTAGGAGTTGATATCACCTGTCTCTCGAAGTGCACATCAAAATATTAACACCATCGGCGTATGCAAGGGTAGCTAACTTCAGAACTGCCTTTAGAAACTTGTATGAGGAGTAATTCAGAACAATGTATACCTCATATGAAAGACCAATCCTGGAGTATCCGGCCCCAGCACGGAGTCCGTACATTGTCGACCACTAGACGAAGTTGGAGAAAGCTCAGAGGTATACCACTAGACTAGTTTCAGAACTAAGAGGTAGGAGTTACGAGGAAAGGCACCTCACATCGCTGGAAGACAGAAGAGCTCGGGGAGACATGATCAGCACATGCAAAACTCTCAGGGAAAAAGGGACACAGGTGGAAACCGAGTACCCAAATGGGCCACCAAGACATTAGAAAGAACTTTATCAGTGTCAGAGTAGTTAGTAAATGGAATGCACTGGGTTGCGGCTGACTCCATACGCCGTTTCAAATGTAGATATGCATAGAGCTCGAGAAGCTCAGGAACCTGTACTCAAGTAGACTGACAGTTGAGAGGGTGGATCAATAACAACCCCCACAAGCATAACTTGATGAGTGGGATGGCCAACGCCTTACTGACGGGTTTACTGGTATGGTCAGTTTAGGCGATATTGTTATGCATAGGCTGTTAGCAAATTTAAACCCCAGTAAGAAGTTGGACACCTATTTTTCTCTATTACGTATATGCAAAATTTATCTTAATTTGCTTGTGTGGTTCCAGAAAGAATATCTTGTGTGTTGGCAAATGATTCTTACGGGATTTATAATTTAAAATAGTGAGATTTTGTGTACGTAGTGGGGAAGCCTCTCTCTCTCTCTCCTCAACCCCAAGATATCTTTCATATTTTTTATATACGTTAAAATAATTTTACAGAACATTTTTTCCTTATAATATTTACCTACTTTTGTATTTGATGAAGATAAGGTAGTGATTTGTACAAGGTAATTAAGAGTATAAAGTAAGGGGAATTGATGAAATACATACAAGTAAATTAGTTAAAAGTCTCTGCAACATTTTTAACGGCATGGAAAGAATTGCATGTTGGTTATTTTCTATATAATATTTTTATTTTATTATCGTATTTTGTTCAATCACAATGTCTTATAGAGGACTAAAGGACATAAATATCACATTAATGATCTACCTACATGGAACTATATTGTTTCAGAGATCGATTCGAGAAGTTAATATGAATTGTAAATCTAGAAAATCAGAAGTGTGACAAAAGCACCCAACCTAAGGTGTCCAAGTAATCTTAGGCCTAATACATGCTATCTTAGGCTCAATATAGTAAATATATGTATTTTTTTACTGTTTCTCGGACTGTAAAATAAATAGTACAAAATATTACCTTTTGTTTTTTTAATACAGGAGTATATATTGGAACACTGGACCAAATATTTGCTGTATGTCATACCATTTCATGAAGATATTTCATGTTTATAGTTGTAGACTACGTTCTTATTTTATGTAATGATCAAGTGATATCACAGACCAAGGTATTAATGTAACTGATTCAGATTCAGTAATCAAGAAATAACGTAACTTGTAAGATTACAAGATAAACGTTGACTGTGGAAGACATCTTACAATTTAATCAGTGTGAGAAGCAATTATATCCTTTTATGTTTTTTGCATTTATGATTGTGGTTAACCACATGTCATGCCTTCCTAGTGCGTGATGCTGTTAGTGGAACAAGCTGGATGTGTTCGTTACTGGTGCTGTGATCACCTCTCACATGTAGAAATGTCATGCAAACATCCATTCATTATATAAATAGTTATCTTTGGTATAATATATATTTCGGAAATTGTCAAGGTATTTTCTTTAGCTAAACTTACACAATTATGACACGCTATATTCCTTCACACATATATGGAGCAATTTTCGTTAAGTAATCTTACAGATACTAATAAACATATGGGGTGGAACCCTTCCCTAATAATACAACCTTAAAGCTGATGTTACATAATATTGAGTAACGTCAAAAGGAAGCAAGGATATATGGAAAGAAAATTTTTCCCTGATTTCTCAATGAACCAATTCACAGAATGAAAAGATAGACTTGCCCATGTTGGAACAGCCCAATCCTAGGCTTTCCAAAACTAACTCTTCAATTCACCTTTGTTAAAGCAAATGCTGCAATTGTTTAACTTAGTGATTGAAGTGTAATGACTAATGTCTTCCTGCGTCTGGAGAAAGAGCTATGATAAAAGATGAATGGTGAAATAAATGGTGAGATAAACAGGGATGACGTTTAATCTCCTTCAGGAAGGCTGGTCTGTCCGGGGTCCGACTATCCTCAATGCTCAACAACATTTATCAACTCATGTAAATATGATTTCCTTATTATTATTCACAAAATTGATCTGAAACACAGATGATTTAAAACTGGTCTGAAATAAAACACAGAACAGACCTCTGATTCAGGGGTGCGTCTGCGTGTGTGTGTGTGGGAGCGTCACTGTGTGTGTGTGTGAGGAGGCGTCACTGTGTGTGTGTGTGTGAGGAGGCGTCACTGTGTGTGTGTGTGAGGCGTCACTGTGTGTGTGTGAGGAGGCGTCACTGTGTGTGTGTGTGTGAGGCGTCACTGTGTGTGTGTGTGAGGCGTCACTGTGTGTGTGTGAGAGGAGGCGTCACTGTGTGTGTGTGAGGGGGGCGTCACTGTGTGTGTGTGAGGGAGCGTCACTGTGTGTGTGTGTGTGTGAGGAGGCGTCACTGTGTGTGTGTGAGGGGGGCGTCACTGTGTGTGTGTGAGGGAGCGTCACTGTGTGTGTGTGTGTGAGGAGGCGTCACTGTGTGTGTGTGTGAGGCGTCACTGTGTGTGTGTGAGGAGGCGTCACTGTGTGTGTGTGAGGGGGCGTCACTGTGTGTGTGTGAGGAGGCGTCACTGTGTGTGTGTGAGGAGGCGTCACTGTGTGTGTGTGTGTGTGTGAGGAGGTGTCACTGTGTGTGTGTGTGTGTGTGTGTGAGGAGGTGTCACTGTGTGTGTGTGTGTGTGTGAGGGGGGCGTCACTGTGTGTGTGTGAGGGAGCGTCACTGTGTGTGTGTGAGGCGTCGTCACTGTGTGTGTGTGAGGAGGCGTCACTGTGTGTGTGTGTGTGTGTGAGGAGGCGTCACTGTGTGTGTGTGTGTGTGAGGAGGCGTCACTGTGTGTGTGTGAGGGGGCGTCACTGTGTGTGTGTGTGAGGCGTCACTGTGTGTGTGTGTGTGTGAGGAGGCGTCACTGTGTGTGTGTGAGGGGGCGTCACTGTGTGTGTGTGTGAGGCGTCACTGTGTGTGTGTGTGTGTGTGTGTGTGAGGAGGCGTCACTGTGTGTGTGTGTTTGTGAGGCGTCACTGTGAGTGTGTGAGGAGGCGTCACTGTGTGTGTGTGTGAGGGGGGCGTCACTGTGTGTGTGTGTGAGGGGGGCGTCACGGTGTGTGTGTGTGAGACGTCACTGTGTGTGTGTGTGAGGAGGCGTCACTGTGTGTGTGTGTGAAAGGGGCGTCACTGTGTGTGTGTGTGAGGGGGGCGTCACTGTGTGTGTGTGTGAGGCGTCACTGTGTGTGTGTGTGTGTGTGTGAGGCGTCAATGTGTGTGTGTGTGTGTGAGGCGTCACTGTGTGTGTGTGTGTGTGTGAGGAGGCGTCACTGTGTGTGTGTGAGGAGGCGTCACTGTGTGTGTGTGTGAGGGAGCGTCACTGTGTGTGTGTGTGTGAGGCGTCAATGTGTGTGTGTGAGGAGGCGTCACTGTGTGTGTGTGTGTGAGGCGTCACTGTGTGTGTGTGTGTGTGAGGCGTCACTGTGTGTGTGTGAGGGAGCGTCACTGTGTGTGTGTGAGGGGGCGTCACTGTGTGTGTGTGAGGGGGGCGTCACTGTGTGTGTGTGTGTGTGAGGGGGGCGTCACTGTGTGTGTGTGTGTGTGTGTGTGAGGGGGCGTCACTGTGTGTGTGTGAGGGGGGCGTCACTGTGTGTGTGTGTGAGGGGGCGTCACTGTGTGTGTGTGTGTGGGAGGAGGCGTCACTGTGTGTGTGTGAGGGAGCGTCACTGTGTGTGTGTGTGTGTGTGAGGGAGCGTCACTGTGTGTGTGTGAGGAGGCGTCACTGTGTGTGTGTGAGGAGGCGTCACTGTGTGTGTGTGTGTGTGTGAGGGGGGCGTCACTGTGTGTGTGTGAGGCGTCACTGTGTGTGTGTGTGTGTGTGAGGGGGGCGTCACTGTGTGTGTGTGTGTGAGGAGGCGTCACTGTGTGTGTGTGTGTGAGGAGGCGTCACTGTGTGTGTGTGTGTGTGAGGAGGCGTCACTGTGTGTGTGTGTGTGTGTGTGAGGGAGCGTCACTGTGTGTGTGTGTGTGAGGCGTCACTGTGTGTGTGTGTGAGGCGTCACTGTGTGTGTGTGTGAGGCGTCACTGTGTGTGTGTGAGGAGGCGTTACTGTGTGTGTGTGAGGAGGCGTCACTGTGTGTGTGTGAGGAGGCGTCACTGTGTGTGTGTGAGGGAGCGTCACTGTGTGTGTGTGAGGAGGCGTCACTGTGTGTGTGTGAGGGAGCGTCACTGTGTGTGTGTGAGGGAGCGTCACTGTGTGTGTGTGTGAGGGAGCGTCACTGTGTGTGTGTGAGGAGGCGTCACTGTGTGTGTGTGAGGGGGGCGTCACTGTGTGTGTGTGAGGCGTCACTGTGTGTGTGTGAGGGAGCGTCACTGTGTGTGTGTGTGTGTGTGAGGCGTCACTGTGTGTGTGTGAGGAGGCGTCACTGTGTGTGTGAGGAGGCGTCACTGTGTGTGTGTGTGTGTGAGGAGGCGTCACTGTGTGTGTGTGTGTGTGAGGAGGCGTCACTGTGTGTGTGTGTGTGAGGCGTCACTGTGTGTGTGTGAGGAGGCGTCACTGTGTGTGTGTGAGGAGGCGTCACTGTGTGTGTGTGAGGAGGCGTCACTGTGTGTGTGTGTGTGTGAGGGAGCGTCACTGTGTGTGTGTGAGGAGGCGTCACTGTGTGTGTGTGTGTGAGGGGGGCGTCACTGTGTGTGTGTGTGTGAGGGAGCGTCACTGTGTGTGTGTGAGGAGGCGTCACTGTGTGTGTGTGTGTGTGAGGGGGGCGTCACTGTGTGTGTGTGTGTGTGAGGGAGCGTCACTGTGTGTGTGTGTGTGTGAGGCGTCACTGTGTGTGTGTGTGTGTGAGGAGGCGTCACTGTGTGTGTGTGTGTGTGAGGGAGCGTCACTGTGTGTGTGTGTGTGAGGCGTCACTGTGTGTGTGTGTGAGGAGGCGTCACTGTGTGTGTGTGAGGAGGCGTCACTGTGTGTGTGTGAGGAGGCGTCACTGTGTGTGTGTGTGTGTGTGTGTGAGGGAGCGTCACTGTGTGTGTGTGAGGAGGCGTCACTGTGTGTGTGTGAGGAGGCGTCACTGTGTGTGTGTGAGGCGTCACTGTGTGTGTGTGAGGGAGCGTCACTGTGTGTGTGTGAGGAGGCGTCACTGTGTGTGTGTGTGTGAGGGGGGCGTCACTGTGTGTGTGTGAGGAGGCGTCACTGTGTGTGTGTGAGGGAGCGTCACTGTGTGTGTGTGAGGGAGCGTCACTGTGTGTGTGTGTGAGGCGTCACTGTGTGTGTGTGAGGAGGCGTCACTGTGTGTGTGTGAGGGAGCGTCACTGTGTGTGTGTGTGTGTGTGAGGAGGCGTCACTGTGTGTGTGTGAGGAGGCGTCACTGTGTGTGTGTGTGTGTGTGAGGAGGCGTCACTGTGTGTGTGTGTGTGTGTGTGTGAGGAGGCGTATTATATAGACTGTGGGTTGGTTGGTGTTGTCGTCGTCGATCCTTCTCTATGGACAACCCAACCCACAACTCGGCAGAGTGCTTATACTAGGAGATCACCCTTGGCGCTTCTGGCTCTTGGAGAGGGGCTCAACGTCACACGCTTAGGGGATGCGGCTCCAACACTTAGCCTCGTTGTCACGTGCACACACCCACTCGAGCCGCTGTGACTCCCCACTCTCTCCTTAGGTGATATGATCTCCTCGATCCCCCTTTGACTTATTAATATTACCTTCTACCCTGTCCACAGCAGTGGTTCTTGGTTCTTTCTCTCTCTCTCTCCTTATTTTACTACCTCCTGGGAAGCCTCACTAGGACAAGGGCAAAACACCAGCAAATTGTGACACATTTACTGAACAAAGCACATACACGATACATACACACATATAATAATAATGAATCCTATACTCTATAATATCACAATCAGGTTGCACTCCAACACCATCAGAACTCTATTATCAGCTTATCAAGGGGTATCCTATCTCCTGGTTCGCCACCTGATACCATTAACCTCCTCAAGTTGGTCAAGCCTACATACACTGTTGCACTATCAGCAAGATAATGTATATATAGAAAATCAGCATTTGAATGCAATAACATATACCAGTATAAATGTTCATTGATACTTCAGTATAAAAAATTCCTTGACATAAGAATGCCAACAGTCACTCACCTCTCACTGCGTCTTGCACGCTAATGACAACCAAACACTATCAACTCCCTACTAGTAATCCACCAGAACTTCCCCTTCCACCTCTGGAAGTTCACAACCCTAATATCCTTAGGTTCTTCCGGGCTTCACTACCAGGATCCTCTGCAGCTCCTCCCGGCTGCTATCATGAAGTTTCCTTGTGTAACTACGGTGCTTCACCCTTCTGTTAGGTTCTTCCACAGCTCTCTTGGCTGCTACACCACCTCTACAGAAGCACGTGACACTCCTCTTCACTGCTGCTTCTCCTCACAGCTCGAGGTCCTCTGCTCCACTACCTTGGAGTCTCATCAATTACATCATCTGCTGGCTTCGAAGTTCTCAGCAACTTCTTCCCCAAAGACAAACCTGCAACCCATCGACGTTCCAATAAAATGTTCCCCTTTAACACATAAACAAAAATAACCACACAATATGCTTGCCTCAAACCTCTATCTGTCCTCTACATACAGTGAGAGTGGACTCCCCCGTTTTGGGCGGGTCCATACTCCACCTCGCCTGGCGGCGGCGTCCTCACTCGCTGGGAGGGTCTTCCTCCATCCGGAGCCAGGCTCCCTCAGTCGTCCGCCAGCGCTCAGAGGGGACGGACGTCGCTCCGTGTTCCTCCCTCTCCACTCTCTTATTTCAGGCTTTCTGCCTTATTAAAACATGCCTAACTTATAAATAAACATCGCTACTGTCGCTGGGCACACGACCAACTACAATGCAATCACTATGAACTGGCGTATATCGTGCTTACCACAGATTAATTGGTCGAGGGCGCTTTCCCTCTGACGGCGTCTGGTCAGGGCGCTCCACACAGCCCACAATAATGCTTCTGGGCGATTTAATATCTGCTCGTCGACCAGGACTTGAGACCACAACGTTCCCAGCTCGATTCCACAGCTGGTACGTCCGCACACTTCTCTTCTCTTCGAGATATATCACTAGGGGTTCCCTTCTGGCGGGAGCTCAAACGGAGCGCGGCTTCCCCCTGCGATGTCTGGCACTCAAGTGAGGTCAAGGTCCTCCGGAAGCGAGCCTCACGCCTCCAGCAAAATGTCCACATCTCCTAGCCAGTCATTTATCTATTTCCTTACTTACTGCCCATAATCTTAAATTGTTTTACATATCCAACCAGCCATTTTTTCATATGGGTTATCACCTCAATATTTGCTAGACCTTCTAGTTAGGTCAGGCTTGCTGAATAACTCTCAAGAAGGGAGACTCGTTTCTCCTGCAGGCTGAGATCATAACACTCCCCTCCCCTTATTTTTGAGAGTTATTCTAGTGGTTAGGCTCGGGATAATACATCCGCCACTACACTGTCCCGTTCTTCACCCCATATACTCTCTTAGGAGTCTACAATTAATTCGTTGCACCTTGCAACATCTGGCTCACAACTCTCCAGAAATATGATCTTCTCACAAACGATTTGACTTCTCTGACACCTCTTAGCTAGGCTGTCCTCTTTGGACGCCTGCACTCCATCGGTCCACTCTACTTATTGTTTCCACCCTCCGTTTCCTCGTCTTCTTCTCTTCTCGTCCAGAGTCAGACATCTACTGTCTGTATCTCCTCTGTCGTCTTCATACTTCCATCTACTGCCGTTATACTTCCGTCTCCTGTCATCATACTTCACTCCCTCGTCTTCACCAACTATCCTCCCTTTCGTCTCCTCATTTGTCCAAGACCTCATCCTGTTTGACTTCCACCGAGTCCTCGGCTTTCCTCTATTCCTCCATGCTTGTATCATCTTCCTCTCCCCACACTTTTTACCTCTATGCAACTCCATTTCTTCTCCTTCAACTCTTCTTCGTTCCCTAAAAGTTTCTTCGAGCACTGCACTACATCCAACAGCACTCGACCATACATGTCGCTCTACCTCTCCTAGAGTGCTCGTAAGCATCTCTCCACACATGCTGTCTCTTCTCCTTTCATTTTCTCGGCTACTACTCTTCTTCACTATCTCTCCTCCACGTTTTCTGTGAAACATATCAACTCCTGACACCTCAAACCACTTAACTCCACTATCCCTATGCCTCTGTGCTCGTGGACAACGTGACGCTCTACTCCCGTCCTCAGTATGTCCACATCTTTCCTCATTTCTACTCAGCACAGTTGCATTCACCTTCCGACTCTTAATTTCAGCAGTCTGGGCTCTACTCAGGTCCGCTCTCTTCACATGATTCTTCTTCGGCTGGGTCATCCTCACTTTTGACCTCACCAAGACTTCATTTTCCTGGGCTGGACCTTCATCAAATAGCCATGCTATATCTACATCGATATCTTCCACTGGTTGAATCGACACTGTATCATCTTCTCCAGCGTCTTCCTTGTCGGCCACCTCTGCCTTCCTCACTACCGAGACAGGGTACTCAATGGCTTGGCGGTCTCCTGACGCATCTCCTCGGAAGTCAGTCAGGTTCACACTCTCAGGTGTCCCACCCGTGCCGTGGCCTTCTGGGCACTCCTCTGGCACAGTCTCCACTATGACTCTTGGCAACACCTTTGTCCCGCACAAGTCATTCCCCAAGATCACTTGGACTCCTGGAATAGGTATGTCGGGGCATACTCCCAACATCACCTCTGCCGACACATATTCCGACCTTAGCTGGACAGCACATACGGGCATGTCACTCTCCGACAATAACCCATATACTTTCATCTTCCCACTGCCAGCTAACCGTCGACCATTCCCAATCAGGCTTCTCGCAATCAAGCTCTGATTAGCTCCGGTATCTCTTAAGATACCAACTTCTACCTCAGGTTGGCCTCTCATACTGATCCAACCTTTGCTCATGAACGGCCTATACCTCTCGTTCACTAAGTTCGCTCTCTGTGGTTTGTCTTGGAACACATTAGTATATTTACCTCGGGGGTCACACATGGCCAGGGTCACAACTCTCTTGCCCTGCCGACAATCTCGCATCACGTGACCCAATCCGTTACAATTGTAACATCTCATCTGGGAAAAGTCTCTTCTATATGTACCAGAGTAGCTCTGACTCTGCCCACTCGTATTGGACTTCCTCGGGCCAGACGTACTACTTGTACTCTGTGGAGCTTTACTGGACTCTTGATTTCCCGGATACCGATCAGTTTCTCGTTTAGCTCCTCCATCTTCACTTTCAGATGAAGTGCGCGACCTACTCTTCTGAGTTTTAGGGTACCTACGTGTATCTGCCCATTTATCAAAATTTTTCTCACCCCAGACTCTTCTGGGTCTTTCATAATTTCTTCCTCCCCAGACTCCATTGGGTCTGCCATTGCTGCGTCTCGCCTCACTTCTCACTCTGTTCTCCCTTAAGCTCTTGTACGCTTCAGTAATCATATCCGCCCTATCTGCGGCATCTTTCACCTCCATTATCCCTGCTTCTTGGATCTTGAACTTTGTTTCGGGATGCATCATCTCCAAGAACTTCTCCATGACCATCAGTTGCTTCAGGTCAGCGTAAGATCCAACTCCAGCAGCCTCAATCCACTTCTGGAATCGTCTTTCCAGATCTCTTGCTGTCTCAGCAAACGTACATGCTCCAACCTTCATCATCTCTCTGAAACGCTTTCTATAAGCTTCTGGGGTTAACTGAAACGAGCGTAATATGCTGCTCTTTACCGTGGCGTAATCCTGGCACTCTTCCAGTGACAATTGGGTGTATGCCTCCCTGGCTGCACCGGTCAATCTTAACTGGACCAGCTGGGCCCATTCCTCCTGTGGCCACTCCTTGATACTGGCTACTTTCTCAAAATGCTCGAAGAAGCTCTCTGCCTCTTCGGGAACAAACAAGGGAATGTCCTTCTCCCTAACCCTAACATTTGGTGGGTGTGATACCTGGGTGGTGCTCTCTGGCAACCCATGTTCAATCCTTTGTTCAGCCAAGGTTCTATTCGCTTCTATCTGCATTTGTTTTGTTCTCTCTTTTTCTTTTTCGACCTGGGCTTTTTCTTTTTCGACCTCTAGTCTTGCTTTCTCTTTTTCTTTCTCTTGTTCCAACTCCAGTTCTCTTATTCTGGTTTTCTCTTTTTCTACTTCCAGTTTGGTTTTCTCGGCTTCATTTTTCATCTGGAGTTCCAATTTCATCTTTTCCAGCTGGAACTGTCTCTCCTTGTCCTCTCGTTGTTGCTGCATCTGGAGCTCTAACTGGAATCTCTCCAAGCTCCTATTTCGGCTACTCCTGCTACTGCGGCTACTCCTGCTGCTCCTACTCGATCCCTGGGATCTCACGTCATCCTGCCCATCATCCTCCTTTCCACTTTCAGCTCCTTTCTGGGCTCCTTGTTCTGCCGCTTCACTTTTGGCTCTTGACTGCCTCAGGATCTCATCCTTCATCCCAGCTACTTTAGATGCTTTCAACCTGATGCCACATTTTTCTGCTATTTGTTTCAATTGATCCCTCGTGCAACCTTCCAAGTCCTCAGGCTTGCCTGACTCCACAAATGCTTGCACCTTATCCATCTTTGTCCTGTGAGTCTTCCCAAGAGAGAATATACACCTGCGGTCACACAGTTTATTTCAGCAAGGGTGTACAAATCCACTCTTGGACAGGGTGTGGGTGTGTCAGTTCACTCTCCCGGACAGGCCCCCAATTTATTATATAGACTGTGGGTTGGTTGGTGTTGTCGTCGTCGATCCTTCTCTATGGACAACCCAACCCACAACTCGGCAGAGTGCTTATACTAGGAGATCACCCTTGGCGCTTCTGGCTCTTGGAGAGGGGCTCAACGTCACACGCTTAGGGGATGCGGCTCCAACACTTAGCCTCGTTGTCACGTGCACACACCCACTCGAGCCGCTGTGACTCCCCACTCTCTCCTTAGGTGATATGATCTCCTCGATCCCCCTTTGACTTATTAATATTACCTTCTACCCTGTCCACAGCAGTGGTTCTTGGTTCTTTCTCTCTCTCTCTCCTTATTTTACTACCTCCTGGGAAGCCTCACTAGGACAAGGGCAAAACACCAGCAAATTGTGACACATTTACTGAACAAAGCACATACACGATACATACACACATATAATAATAATGAATCCTATACTCTATAATATCACAATCAGGTTGCACTCCAACACCATCAGAACTCTATTATCAGCTTATCAAGGGGTATCCTATCTCCTGGTTCGCCACCTGATACCATTAACCTCCTCAAGTTGGTCAAGCCTACATACACTGTTGCACTATCAGCAAGATAATGTATATATAGAAAATCAGCATTTGAATGCAATAACATATACCAGTATAAATGTTCATTGATACTTCAGTATAAAAAATTCCTTGACATAAGAATGCCAACAGTCACTCACCTCTCACTGCGTCTTGCACGCTAATGACAACCAAACACTATCAACTCCCTACTAGTAATCCACCAGAACTTCCCCTTCCACCTCTGGAAGTTCACAACCCTAATATCCTTAGGTTCTTCCGGGCTTCACTACCAGGATCCTCTGCAGCTCCTCCCGGCTGCTATCATGAAGTTTCCTTGTGTAACTACGGTGCTTCACCCTTCTGTTAGGTTCTTCCACAGCTCTCTTGGCTGCTACACCACCTCTACAGAAGCACGTGACACTCCTCTTCACTGCTGCTTCTCCTCACAGCTCGAGGTCCTCTGCTCCACTACCTTGGAGTCTCATCAATTACATCATCTGCTGGCTTCGAAGTTCTCAGCAACTTCTTCCCCAAAGACAAACCTGCAACCCATCGACGTTCCAATAAAATGTTCCCCTTTAACACATAAACAAAAATAACCACACAATATGCTTGCCTCAAACCTCTATCTGTCCTCTACATACAGTGAGAGTGGACTCCCCCGTTTTGGGCGGGTCCATACTCCACCTCGCCTGGCGGCGGCGTCCTCACTCGCTGGGAGGGTCTTCCTCCATCCGGAGCCAGGCTCCCTCAGTCGTCCGCCAGCGCTCAGAGGGGACGGACGTCGCTCCGTGTTCCTCCCTCTCCACTCTCTTATTTCAGGCTTTCTGCCTTATTAAAACATGCCTAACTTATAAATAAACATCGCTACTGTCGCTGGGCACACGACCAACTACAATGCAATCACTATGAACTGGCGTATATCGTGCTTACCACAGATTAATTGGTCGAGGGCGCTTTCCCTCTGACGGCGTCTGGTCAGGGCGCTCCACACAGCCCACAATAATGCTTCTGGGCGATTTAATATCTGCTCGTCGACCAGGACTTGAGACCACAACGTTCCCAGCTCGATTCCACAGCTGGTACGTCCGCACACTTCTCTTCTCTTCGAGATATATCACTAGGGGTTCCCTTCTGGCGGGAGCTCAAACGGAGCGCGGCTTCCCCCTGCGATGTCTGGCACTCAAGTGAGGTCAAGGTCCTCCGGAAGCGAGCCTCACGCCTCCAGCAAAATGTCCACATCTCCTAGCCAGTCATTTATCTATTTCCTTACTTACTGCCCATAATCTTAAATTGTTTTACATATCCAACCAGCCATTTTTTCATATGGGTTATCACCTCAATATTTGCTAGACCTTCTAGTTAGGTCAGGCTTGCTGAATAACTCTCAAGAAGGGAGACTCGTTTCTCCTGCAGGCTGAGATCATAACAGGCGTCACTGTGTGTGTGTGAGGAGGCGTCACTGTGTGTGTGTGAGGAGGCGTCACTGTGTGTGTGTGAGGAGGCGTCACTGTGTGTGTGTGAGGAGGCGTCACTGTGTGTGTGTGAGGAGGCGTCACTGTGTGTGTGTGAGGGGAGCGTCACTGTGTGTGTGTGTGTGAGGCGTCACTGTGTGTGTGTGTGTGAGGCGTCACTGTGTGTGTGTGTGTGAGGCGTCACTGTGTGTGTGTGTGAGGCGTCACTGTGTGTGTGTGAGGAGGCGTCACTGTGTGTGTGTGAGGAGGCGTCACTGTGTGTGTGTGAGGGGAGCGTCACTGTGTGTGTGTGTGTGTGAGGCGTCACTGTGTGTGTGTGTGTGAGGCGTCACTGTGTGTGTGTGTGTGTGTGAGAGGAGGCGTCACTGTGTGTGAGGGAGCATCACTGTGTGTGTGTGTGTGTGTGTGTGAGGAGTCACTGTGTGTGTGTGTGTGAGGCGTCACTGTGTGTGTGTGTGTGAGGCGTCACTGTGTGTGTGTGTGTGTGAGGCGTCACTGTGTGTGTGTGTGAGGCGTCACTGTGTGTGTGTGTGTGAGGAGGCGTCACTGTGTGTGTGTGAGGGAGCGTCACTGTGTGTGTGTGTGTGTGTGTGTGAGGCGTCACTGTGTGTGTGTGTGTGAGGCGTCACTGTGTGTGTGTGTGTGAGGCGTCACTGTGTGTGTGTGTGTGAGGCGTCACTGTGTGTGTGTGTGTGTGTGAGGAGGCGTCACTGTGTGTGTGTGTGTGAGGCGTCACTGTGTGTGTGTGAGGCGTCACTGTGTGTGTGTGTGTGTGAGGAGGCGTCACTGTGTGTGTGTGAGGGAGCGTCACTGTGTGTGTGTGTGTGAGGCGTCACTGTGTGTGTGTGAGGAGGCGTCACTGTGTGTGTGTGTGTGTGTGTGTGAGGAGGCGTCACTGTGTGTGTGTGTGTGTGTGTGTGTGTGTGTGAGGAGGCGTCACTGTGTGTGTGTGAGGGAGCGTCACTGTGTGTGTGTGAGGAGGCGTCACTGTGTGTGTGTGAGGAGGCGTCACTGTGTGTGTGTGTGTGTGAGGAGGCGTCACTGTGTGTGTGTGTGTGTGAGGAGGCGTCACTGTGTGTGTGTGAGGGGGGCGTCACTGTGTGTGTGTGTGAGGAGGCGTCACTGTGTGTGTGTGTGTGTGTGTGTGTGTGTGTGTGTGTGTGTGTGTGTGTGTGTGTGTGTGTGTGTGTGTGTGAGAAGGCGTCACTGTGTGTGTGTGTGTGAGGAGGCGTCACTGTGTGTGTGTGTGAGGAGGCGTCACTGTGTGTGTGTGTGTGAGGAGGCGTCACTGTGTGTGTGTGTGTGTGTGTGTGTGTGAGGAGGCGTCACTGTGTGTGTGTGTGTGTGAGGAGGCGTCACTGTGTGTGTGTGTGAGGGAGCGTCACTGTGTGTGTGTGTGTGTGTGTGTGTGTGAGGCGTCACTGTGTGTGTGTGAGGAGGCGTCACTGTGTGTGTGTGAGGAGGCGTCGCTGTGTGTGTGTGAGGGGGGCGTCACTGTGTGTGTGTGAGGGGGGCGTCACTGTGTGTGTGAGGGAGCGTCACTGTGTGTGTGTGTGTGAGGGAGCGTCACTGTGTACTCACCTAGTTGTGCTTGCGGGGGTTGAGCTCTGGCTCTTTGGTTCCGCCTCTCAACCGTCAATCAACAGGTGTACAGATTCCTGAGCCTATCGGGCTCTATCATATCTACACTTGAAACTGTGTATGGAGTCAGCCTCCACCACATCACCCCCTAATGCATTCCATTTGTCAACCACTCTGACACTAAAAAAGTTCTTTCTAATATCTCTGTGGCTCATTTGGGCACTCAGTTTCCACCTGTGTCCCCTTGTGCGTGTTCCCCTTGTGTTAAATAGCCTGTCTTTATCTACCCTATCAATTCCCTTCAGAATCTTGAATGTGGTGATCATGTCCCCCCCTCTAACTCTTCTGTCTTCCAGCGAAGTGAGGTTTAGTTCCCGTAGTCTCTCCTCGTAGCTCATACCTCTCAGCTCGGGTACTAGTCTGGTAGCAAACCTTTGAACCTTTTCCAGTTTAGTCTTATCCTTGACTAGATATGGACTCCATGCTGGGGCTGCATACTCCAGGATTGGCCTGACATATGTGGTATACAAAGTTCTGAATGATTCTTTACACAGGTTTCTGAATGCCGTTCGTATGTTGGGCAGCCTGGCATATGCCGCTGATGTTATCCTCTTGATATGTGCTGCAGGAGACAGGTCTGGCGTGATATCAACCAAGTCTTTTTCTTTCTCTGACTCCTGAAGAATTTCCTCTCCCAGATGATACCTTGTATCTGGCCTCCTGCTCCCTTGTTACAAATAAATTTTGTTACAAATAAATGTGTGTTCTATGGGGAGTCTAGTGTTAATGGATGTAGGGGTAGTAGTTAGCATTCAGGGTTATCAAATATGGGAGATCTCAAAGGCCCGGCCCCCACTAAATATATAAAAATAAACTTGTAGTGGCTTATTATAGCAATAGTCAGCCTAGAGGTTGATCATAGATCTCCTACACAGGAAAAATGGATACTCCTTTAACTAACTAACTTATTTATTAACCCCTTAACAACCCCCCATATACATTCACATCAATAACAATAATAATTACTTTACCACATTATCTTCCGTTAAAAGCCTTGGTCCACATAGGCAGGATACAATGTTTACACTGTGAACAAGCTATTGTAAAGTACTACTGGTTAAGAACTGAAGTTTGATGCAGCTTAGGGTAGTGAGACCACAGTGGTACCCTAATACAACACAACAAAACACTTAGGGGTACCCAAAACACTGGCAAATAATACCCCCCCCCACCCCAGGTCTCACCAATCTTCCCTACCAGAGTAGGCACACTTACAACACAGGATATACTTAACTTAAGGTAAGGGAAATAAGTAAGAGGAAAGGTAGAAGGGGAGAGAGGTGCAGCCACAGAGTCAAGCTGCTAACACCTCGAACGCCAACAGAGAAGAGAAAGCATCTCCACTCTCCTCCCTCAGTTCACTTGCTGCCAGCAGACTACTCAACTAATCGTACAGCATTCCTATCCCAAGTTTACTCAGGTAAACTTTACAAATGATTAGAAAGTATTAGTAAACATAGTTGGTGCCTATTTTATTATTTAATAATCAACCCCAAGCTCAGTTTTTTAAATGCTCTTTGAGAAACAAGAATAGTCTTACGTCTAGCAGGGAAGATACAAACAAATGCAGCTCGCGATGTGTCCAATACTATAAGGTAGTTTATTTAGTTCAATTTTGACCTCTGGTTTCCACTGAGGAACCCATGGTCATAACATCCCTACACCCATCTTCATTACATTACATTTGGTTGAGTTAAACTCTAACAACCATTTGTTTGACCATTCCTTCAGCTTGTCTAGGTCTTCTTGAAGCCTCAAACAGTCCTCTTCTGTTTTAATCCTTCTCATAATTTTAGCATCGTCCGCAAACATTGAGAGAAATGAATCGATACCCTCCGGGAGATCATTTACATATATCAGAAACAAGATAGGACCGAGTACAGAGCCCTGTGGGACTCCACTAGTGATTTCATGCCAATCGGAGGTTTCACCCCTCACCGTAACTCTCTGCTTCCTATTGCTTAGATACTCCCTTATCCACTGGAGCACCTTACCAGCTACACCTGCCTGTCTCTCCAGGTTATGTACCAGCCTCTTATGCGGTACTGTGTCAAAGGCTTTCCGACAATCCAAGAAAATGCAGTCCGCCCAGCCCACTCTTTCTTGCTTAATCTTTGTCACCTGATCGTAGAATTCTATCAAGCCTGTAAGGCAAGATTTACCCTCCCTGAACCCATGTTGGCAGATTTGTCACGAAGTCCCTTCTCTCCAGATGTGTTACTAGGTTTTTTTCTCACGATCTTCTCCATCACCTTGCATGGTATACAAGTCAAGGACACTGACCTGTAGTTCAGTGTCTCTTGCCTGTCGCCCTTTTTGTATATTGGGACCACATTCGCCGTCTTCCATATTTCTGGTAGGTCTCCCGTCTCCAGTGACTTACAATACACTATGGAGAGTGGCAAGCAAAGTGCCTCTGCACACTCTTTCAGTATCCATGGTGAGATCCCATCTGGACCAACAGCCTTTCTAACATCCAGATCCAGCAGGTGTCTCTTGACCTCCTCTCTCGTAATTTCGAACTCTTCCAAGGCCACCTGGTTTACCTCCCTTTCTCCTAGCACAGTGACCTCACCTTGTTCTACTGTGAAAAACCTCCTGGAACCTCTTGTTGAGTTCTTCACACACCTCTCTGTCATTCTCAGTATACCCATCCTCGCCTGTTCGAAGTTTCAGTACCTGTTCTTTCACTGTTGTTTTCCTTCTGATGTGACTGTGGAGTAGCTTTGGTTCGGTCTTGGCTTTGTTTGCTATATCATTTTCAAAACTTTTCTCTGCTTCTCTTCTCACCCTGACATACTCATTCCTGGTTCTCTGGTATGTCTCTGCTTTCTGGTGTTCTGTTATTCCGGAAGTTCCTCCACGCCCTTTTGTTCAGTTTCTTCGCTTCCATACATGCCCTATTATACCATGAATTCTTCTGTTGCTTCTCGGAGTTTTCCCTTTGGGCCGGGATGAACCTGTTTACTGCCTCCTGACACTTTTGGGTAACATAGTCCATCATACCCTGTACAGACTTATCTCTGAGGTCTGTATCCCAAGGTATTTCACTTAGGAAACTTCTCATCTGTTCATAATTCCCCTTTCGGTATGCCAGCCTTTTGATTCCTAGTTCTTTTTTGGGGGAGATAAGTCCTAGCTCTACCAGGTACTCAAAGTTCAATACACTGTGGTCACTCATTTCCAAGGGCGCTTCCATGTGTGTGTGTGTGTGTGTGTGTGTGTGTGTGTGTGTGTGTGTGTGTGTGTGTGTGTGTGTGTGTGTGTGAGAGGGAGCGTCACTGTGTGTGTGTGAGGGAGCATCACTGTGTGTGTGTGTGTGTGTGTGAGGGAGCGTCACTGTGTGTGTGTGTGTGTGTGTGAGGGAGCGTCACTGTGTGTGTGTGTTTTTAAGGAACGTCACTCTGTGTTAGGATAAACTTGGTGACAAAACATCAGGAGGGATTGAGAAAAGTAAAATAGTTCTTGACAAACATGATCGGGTTCAATGACATTGTTACTAGAATACAAAAGGAAAAAGAAGGCTGGATAGATTTCATTTTCCTAGACGATCATAAAGCATTTGATACTGTTCCTTATTATACGCTCATGTACAAGTTGGAGAAGCAAGCTAGGATAATTGAGAAGATACTAAAATGGGTAAAGGAGTACCTGAGTGACAGAAGACAGTTATTGTCAGTGCTGTGGTCTCCAGCTGGAGAAATGTAACAAGCGGGGTCTCCAAAGGATCAGTCCTGAAATCACTTCTGTTCCTAATTGATATCAATGATCTCCCCGAACAAGTGAGCTTGTTTAATTCTATTATTCTGACGATGCCAAAATAATGAGAAATTTCAAAACGGAGGAGGACTGCAGAATGTTACAGAATGACCTTAAGAAACTCCAGGAGTGATCAAATGGTTGCTGGAATTTAATTCTAAAACGTGTAAGGTATTGAAGGCGGAGAAGAGAGAAAGAAGACCGGTGCAGGAATCTGAGAAAGAGAGAGATGTGGGAGTTTACATAATTTCATCACTAACACCATATGCATAGGCACACATCGGCAGCATATGGGACACTGGCAAACATTAGAACGTCGTTTAGACTCCTAAATCATGACGCTTTCATAACAATCTACACAGCTTTTTTTTAGACCAATACTGCAATATGCAGCACCTGCTTCGAATCCATTCCTTGTTAAACATAAAACTAATATCGAAAAAGTGCAGAGGTTTGCTACTAGATTAGTGCCAGAGCGTAAAGGGTTAATTTATGAGGATAGGCTGAAGGGACTGGATATCACAACTTTGATGGACAGAAGAGATAAAAGAGATATAATAACGACGTACAAAATACTGAGGGGAATAGACAAGGTGGACAAGGACAGCCTCTTTAAGTTGAGAAACAATAGGACAAGAAGACAAAAGAGGAAGCTGGAATCGCAAATGTGTGTAATAGATAAAATAAAATACTGGTTCCGTGTACGAGTATTCTCAAGAGTCACGGGAGGAGTGGAATGCACTGAGAGAAGTAGTTGTGGAAGTCGCCGTCATTCACAACTCGACAAAGATAGTGATTGTTAGAATAGTGAAGCTTTAGCACAACGGGCACTACAAGGCCAGCAGTCGGGGCATTAAGAGCTAGCGTCACCCTCTCTTCTCCGTAGTCACTGATAGGTAAGTACTGTGAGTGTGAGGGTGGCGCTGGGTGTGAGGGTGGCGCTGGGTGTGAGGGTGGCGCTGGGTGTGAGGGTGGCGCTGGGTGTGAGGGAGACGCTGGGTGTGAGGGTGGCGCTGGGTGTGAGGGAGACGCTGGGTGTGAGGGAGGCGCTGGATGTGAGGGAGGCGCTGGGTGTGAGGGTGGCGCTAGGTGTGAGGGTGGCGCTGGGTGTGAGGGAGGCGCTGGGTGTGAGGGAGGCGCTGGGTGTGAGGAAGGCGCTGGGTGTGAGGGAGGAGCTGGGTGTGAGGGAGGCGCTGGGTGTGAGGGAGGCGCTGGGTGTGAGGGTGGCGCTAGGTGTGAGGGTGGCGCTGGGTGTGAGGGAGACGCTGGGTGTGAGGGAGGCGCTGGGTGTGAGGGAGGCGCTGGGTGTGAGGGTGGCGCTGGGTGTGAGGGTGGCGCTGGGTGTGAGGGAGGCGCTGGGTGTGAGGGAGGCGCTGGGTGTGAGGGTGGCGCTAGGTGTGAGGGTGGCGCTGGGTGTGAGAGAGGCGCTGGGTGTGAGGGAGGCGCTGGGTGTGAGGAAGGCGCTGGGTGTGAGGGAGGCGCTGGGTGTGAGGGAGGCGCTGGGTGTGAGGGTGGCGCTGGGTGTGAGGGAGGCGCTGGGTGTGAGGGAGGCGCTGGGTGTGAGGGAGGCGCTGGGTGTGAGGGAGGCGCTGGGTGTGAGGGAGGCGCTGGGTGTGAGGGAGGCGCTGGGTGTGAGGGTGGCACTAGGTGTGAGGGTGGCGCTGGGTGTGAGGGAGGCGCTGGGTGTGAGGGAGGCGCTGGGTGTGAGGAAGGCGCTGGGTGTGAGGGAGGCGCTGGGTGTGAGGGAGGCGCTGGGTGTGAGGGAGGCGCTGGGTGTGAGGGAGGCGCTGGGTGTGAGGGTGGCGCTGGGTGTGAGGGAGGCGCTGGGTGTGAGGGAGGCGCTGGGTGTGAGGGAGGCGCTGGGTGTGAGGGTGGCGCTGGGTGTGAGGGTGGTGCTGGGTGTGAGGGTGGTGCTGGGTGTGAGGGAGGCGCTGGGTGTGAGGGTGGCGCTGGGTGTGAGGGAGGCGCTGGGTGTGAGGGTGGCGCTGGGTGTGAGGGAGGCACTGGGTGTGAGGGTGGCGCTGGGTGTGAGGGTGGCGCTGGGTGTGAGGGAGGCGCTGGGTGTGAGGGAGGCGCTGGGTGTGAGGGAGGCGCTGGGTGTGAGGGTGGTGCTGGGTGTGAGGGTGGTGCTGGGTGTGAGGGAGGCGCTGGGTGTGAGGGTGGCGCTGGGTGTGAGGGAGGCGCTGGGTGTGAAGGTGGCGCTGGGTGTGAGGGAGGCTGTGGGTGTGAGGGAGGCGCTGGGTGTGAGGGTGGCGCTGGGTGTGAGGGAGGCGCTGGGTGTGAGGGAGGCGCTGGGTGTGAGGGTGGCGCTGGGTGTGAGGGAGGCGCTGGGTGTGAGGAAGGCGCTGGGTGTGAGGAAGGCGCTGGGTGTGAGGGTGGCGCTGGGTGTGAGGGTGGCGCTGGGTGTGAGGGAGGCGCTGGGTGTGAGGGTTGCGCTGTGTGTGAGGGTGGCGCTGGGTGTGAGGGAGGCGCTGGGTGTGAGGGAGGCGCTGGGTGTGAGGGAGGCGCTGGGTGTGAGGGAGGCGCTGGGTGTGAGGGAGGCGCTGGGTGTGAGGGTGGCGCTGGGTGTGAGGGAGGCGCTGGGTGTGAGGGTGGCGCTGGGTGTGAGGGAGGCGCTGGGTGTGAGGGTGGCGCTGGGTGTGAGGGAGGCGCTGGGTGTGAGGAAGGCGCTGGGTGTGAGGAAGGCGCTGGGTGTGAGGGTGGCGCTGGGTGTGAGGGTGGCGCTGGGTGTGAGGGAGGCGCTGGGTGTGAGGGTTGCGCTGTGTGTGAGGGTGGCGCTGGGTGTGAGGGAGGCGCTGGGTGTGAGGGAGGCGCTGGGTGTGAGGGTGGCGCTGGGTGTGAGGGTGGGGCTGGGTGTGAGGGAAGCGCTGGGTGTGAGGGTGGCGCTGGGTGTGAGGGAGGCGCTGGGTGTGAGGGTGGCGCTGGGTGTGAGGGAAGCGCTGGGTGTGAGGGTGGCGCTGGGTGTGAGGGTGGCGCTGGGTGTGAGGGAGGCGCTGGGTGTGAGGGAGGCGCTGGGTGTGAGGGTGGCGCTGGGTGTGAGGGAGGCGCTGGGTGTGAGGGTGGCGCTGGGTGTGAGGGTGGCGCTGGGTGTGAGGGAGGCGCTGGGTGTGAGGGTGGCGCTGGGTGTGAGGCTGGCGCTGGGTGTGAGGGAGGCGCGGGGTGTGAGGGTGGCGCTGGGTGTGAGGGTGGCGCTGGGTGTGAGGGAGGCGCTGGGTGTGAGGGAGGCGCTGGGTGTGAGGGAGGCGCTGGGTGTGAGGGTGGCGCTGGGTGTGAGGGTGGCGCTGGGTGTGAGGGAGGCGCTGGGTGTGAGGGTGGCGCTGGGTGTGAGGGAGGCGCTGGGTGTGAGGGTGGCGCTGGGTGTGAGGGTGGCACTGGGTGTGAGGGAGGCGCTGGGTGTGAGGGTGGCGCTGGGTGTGAGGGTGGCGCTGGGTGTGAGGGTGGCGCTGGGTGTGAGGGAGGCGCGGGGTGTGAGGGTGGCGCTGGGTGTGAGGGAGGCGCTGGGTGAGGGGTGGCGCTGGGTGTGAGGGAGGCGCTGGGTGTGAGGGTGGCGCTGGGTGTGAGGGTGGCGAGTAGTAGGGTGTGCGACGCACAGGGGAATTTTTTTTTCTGGGAGAAAATTCCCCTGTGCGCCCCAAGGGTTTCAGGTAAGGGATGGCTCCACACAGGGGAATTTTTTTTTCTGGGAGAAAATTCCCCTGTGCGCCCCAAGGGTTTCAGGTAAATTTAGAATATCCCCTGTGCGCCCCAAGGGTTTCAGGTAAATTTAGAAAATTCCCCTGTGCGCCCCAAGGGTTTCAGGTGAATTTAGAAATTCCCCTGTGCGCCCCAAGGGTTTCAGGTAAATTTAGAAAATCGCGTATAGCGCTTGGGGGTTTTCAGGTAAATTTTGTCAGTCGCAGATTTTAGAAGTAAGGATTTCTTATGAGAAAAATAATTTCCGAGACTTAGAAGTTTGTTAAAGCCTTATGGGAGAAATTCAAATAACGTGTGTAGCACTTTAGGGCTTCCAGGAGAACTCTACGGACATATTTTACATGTTTTCAACTTACAAAATCGTCTATGTAAGCCTTAGTTATTCATATAAATTTAGAAAATCACCTGTGTAAGTCATTGTTTTCAGGGTTTCGTACATCACACCCCCCTCCCTCCCCCCCTTACCTCGCAATCTGTCGCCTCACCTGTGTTTACTTTACGCCCGGTCAGCCAGACCTCTTATCTTATGTTATCTTCTCATAATATCTGGACCGTCCCTCCTCTCTCTCTCTCTCTCCTTTCATTCAGTTCAACTATTTTCCAACATCGTATGTTTGCTCCTTTTCATTAAGCAAGTCAGTATGTTTGCTCCTTTTCATTAAGCAAGTCAGTTTTACACAAATAAATCATGTTAGTAAGCAAGTTCTAGCTCACGTTCCCCACCTTAGTCCCCTGTCGTATAAAGAATACTATCATTCCAAAATTTAAAAATAATCATATTTCAAATGTTGTTCAATACAGTAATTTAGTTACCAAGCTCCAGCTCTTGTCCTCCGCCTTAGCTCTCTCTCGTATCTTCGTTAGTATCAGTCCAATTTCCCTGAAATTTCTACCCTCTGTATTTCAGACATAGTTTAGTAAATGCAAACAATTATCAAACTCTAGCTCTTGTCCCCAGCTTAGTTCATTTGTACAAAATCATTAGTAACAGTCCAAATTCCCTGAGATTTTTAGCCTCTGTATTTCAGACACCATAAATAAGATCAAAACAATTATAAAACTCTAGCTCTTGTCCTCTGTCCAAGTTCACTCATGTAAATTCATTACTATCAGTCCAAATCCCCCTGAGATTTAAACACCCAACTACATTTTCAGACATAGTAAATAAAAACCAGTTCAGTTATCAAGTTTCAACTCTTGTGCCCCAGCTTAGTTCATTTGTGCAAGTTCTTTATTTTCCAACTAAATCACCCTGAGATTTAAGATCACCTTATTTTCTAACGTAGTAAAATTAATCGGGGCATTAACCAAGCTCCATTTCCTCAGCCTTAGATCATCAAACATAATTATATCCGACCAAGTCCCTCTCCAGCCTATCTGTTTATCAGAGTATTTACTTTACCCTTCTCATCCCCAACTTATCCAAACCTTCAATAATCGTACTGTATTTGCATATTTTCTCTATATTCACTGTGTTCTTCGTATTCTCATCCGTGTTCACTCCATGTTCTTCAAATGTTCACAGTCCCATTCAGTTCATATTTTCACAAGTATCTCCATTTTTTATGTAATCTTTCTCTTAGTCTCATTATGTTCTCTACAAATTCTAGTCATATTTTCTATGTTTTCATATTCATCACATGTTCTCTTTACAACTTTTATACTCAATATTCATGCTAACTTCCATATTTTGTGTTCTTTGTCAATATTCATGTTCCTCTACAAGTTCATGGTCCTCACAAGATCACTTCGTTTTTCACCTTCACTTACATGTTTTCTACATTCTTTGTCATATTCTCCATGTTCTTCACAAGTCCATTGTTCATTCTTTGTATTCCCTATTCTCCTTATCATGTTTTCATGTTCTCTGTAAGTTCATATTCCCAGCATGTTCACTGTATTCATCAACTTTTTCTTACATGTTTTCTGTGTTCACCGTATGTTCACTGTGTTCATTCCCTTACTTAACCTCAATTTCTTTTAACCAATTCGTTTCTTCCATTCACTAACTAGTTCTTTGTCAAATAATATTATACTGCATTACAGTTTCCTCAACAATTTTAGTCACCCAGTTTTTATTTGCAAAAACTATGTCAAAGTAATTCTCGTAGTCAACTTAATAGTTCTACCAGCCATGTTCTTAAACAAATCTACACTTTATTCAGTTCCAAATTTACAAAGACAAACCTTTCTTGTAACTTCTTAACTAAAAATCTTTCGCCAATCAACTGAAACATAGTCACTTTCCTCATTTCTCAACTAACTTATTATCCAATCAACCAAAAATTGTCAAAGGAATCTTTCCAACACTGTTCATAACTAAACTTATTCCCTTATGTCATCAGAAAATAACCGTGTTCTTCATGTTTCATTGTCATTTCATAACTAAAATTATCTGCCAATCATCAGAAAAAGTCATGTTCATCACGTTTTGGCTTTTGCTCAACTAAAAGTATTCATCGGTCAACTGAAAATAGTTACTTCATCATGTTTCCTTGTCATTTCTTAACTGAAATATCACTTCTCTCATCTGAAAATAGTCAGGATTATCCTCATTCATCATCGTTCTTAACTAAAACAGCCTTTCGCTTAGCTAAAAATTGTCAAAGGAATCTTTTCAACACTGTTCATAACTAACTTTATCCATCGTCAAGTAAGAAAATATAGTCAAAGATATCTATCATCGTCGTTCTTAACTGACATTTATACTTTGTGGAGCACTAAAATAGTCAAATGTAACTTTTTCAACACTTTCGTAACTAAAATTATATGTCGCTAAGTAAGAAAAATAGTCAAAGGTGCTCTCCGTTACACCAAAGTTACTCTTCGAGAAATCAAAGACACTCTTCAATACATCAAGGACTTACTCAAAGACACCAAAGTTGCACTCTAAGACATCCTTCGAGACATCAAAGACTTCCTTAAGACTTCAATGGGACTCTTCCATTCATCAAAAGACATTCTCTAAGCCCTCAAAGTTATTCTCAGCACAATCAAAAGTTATTCCAAGACAACAAAAGTTATTCTCAGAACAATCAAAAGTTATTCCAAGACAACAAAAGTCATTCTCAGAGCTATCAAAATTATTCTCGGAGTCATCAAAAGGTATTCTCTAACTCACTTTTGGTCATTAAAGTTAATTTCTATGTTATAAAAGTTTGTCTCAGAGACATCTAAAGTTAATCTTAGAGTTATCAAATGTAATCTCTAACTCTCTTTTGTTCATCAAAGTTGATCTCAGAGTTAACAAAGGTAATCTCTAACTCACTCTCGTTCATCAAAGTTGTTTCAAAGACATCAAAGTTATTCAAAGAGCTAACAAAAGTTATTCTCAGAGTCACCTTCGTTCTTCAGAGAAACTTTCCAAAACATCTTTATTCATCAAAGTTATTCTCAGAGGCATAAAAGTCATTCTCAGAGCTATCAAACTTGTTCTCAAAGTCATCAAACTTATTCATCAAAGTTATTCTCAGAGGCATAAAAGTCATTCTCAGAGCTATCAAACTTGTTCTCAAAGTCATCAAACTTATTCACAGAGTCATCAAAGTTAATCTAAGACATCATTTTTCATCAAAGATATTCTCTCTAAACCATCAATGTTCTTCTCTAAGACATAAAAGTTATTCTCAGAGTCACCTTCGTTCGTCAGAGAAACTTTCAAAACATCTTTGTTCATCAAACTTGTTTTCAAAGTCATCAAAAGTTAATCTAAGACATCTTCTTTCATCAAAGTTATTTTCAGAGACATCTAAAGTTATTCTCAGAGCTATCAAACTTGTTCTCAGAGTCATCAAATGTTATTCTCGAAGTCATCAAAGTTATTTTCAGAGACATCTAAAGTTAATTTCTATGTTATAAAGTTATTCTCAGAGACATCTAAAGTTAATCTTGGTCATCAAAGTTATTTTCAGAAACATCTAAAGTTAATTTCTATGTTATAAAGTTATTCTCAGAGACATCTAAAGTTAATCTTGGTCATCAAAGTTGTTCTCAAAATCATAAAAGTTATTCCCAGAGCTATCAAAGTTAATCTCAGAGTTATCCAAAGATATTCTCATGTCCACAAAAGTTATTCCAAGAGACGTCAAAGTTGTTTCAAAGACATCAAAGTTAATCTCAGAGTTATCCAAAGACATTCTCAGAGACATCTAAAGTTATTCTCTAAGACATCAAAGTTGTTCTAAGAGTTATCAAAAGTTATTCTCAGTCATGATATGTTATTCTCTAACTCACTTCCATTCATCAAAGACATTCTCTAAGTCCTGAAAGTTATTCTCTAAGACAACAAAGTCTTTCTCAGAGCTACCAAAGATGTTCTCTAAATCATAAAAGTTAATCTTAACTCACCTTCGTTCATTAGAGAAACTTTCCAATCCATATTCGTTGACCAGAGTTATTCTCAGAGTCATCAAAGCGATCTCTAATTCATCTTCGTTCTCCAAAGTTGTTCTCTAAGACACCTTCATTCATCAAAGAAACTCTCCTTCTTCCATCATGTTATTCTTTAAGACATCTTCAGTCATAAAATTTTCTCTCCAAAATGTAACTAGTTCAGCTTTTCATACCAAACCTGCATTTCTGTTAAAACATATTTTCTTAGTTGCTTTACCCTAAAACTGTTCTCTGAACTACACTGTTCAAACCTACGTAACCTATCCTCTCCACCCAATGTTACTTAGTTAACGTAACGTTCCTAAACCTAGCTTTACCTATCCTAACATACCTTACCTTACCTTCCCTATCTTACCTAACTTTACCTATCCTAACATAACTTACCTTACCTTCCCTAACTTAACCTAACTTTACCTATCCTAACTTAACTTGCCTTTCATAACCTAACTTTACCTATCCTAACATAACTTACCTTACCTTCCCTATCTTACCTAACTTTACCTATCCTAACATAACTTACCTTACCTTCCCTAACTTAACCTAACTTTACCTATCCTAACTTAACTTACCTAACTTATTCTGCTTAACATAACTTACCTTACCTTCCCTAACTTAACCTAACTTTACCTATCCTAACTTAACTTACCTAACTTATTCTGCTTAACATAACTTACCTTACTTTCCCTATCTTACCTAACTTATCTAGTCCAACCAGACATGATCTAACTTAAGTATTCCTTCTTGTCTTTGTGTTTCGTCAATCATTGTCTCATATTCATTTACTCATTTCATTAGTTAATTTCTCAAATGGTCACTTATGCATTTCAAGTGCTATTTGTTAGAGATTGGATATTTAAGCATTTCAAAGAATTATAATTTCTCAAATGGACGTTTTTGCATTTCAAGTGCTATTTGTTAGAGATTGGATATTTAAGCATTTCAAAGAATTTTTGTTATATATGGGCATTTACTCATTTCAAGGGATAATTTCTCAAATGGACGTTTTTGCATTTCAAGTGTTATTTGTTTAAGATTGGGTATTTAACCATTTCAAAGGATTTTTGTTATATATGGGAACTTACTCGTTTCAAGGGCTAATTTCTCAAATGGACGTTTTTGCATTTCAAGTGTTATTTGTTTAAGATTGGGTATTTAACCATTTCAAAGGATTTTTGTTATATATGGGAACTTACTCGTTTCAAGGGCTAATTTCTCAAATGGTCATTTTTGCAGATCAAGGGTTATTTGTTAAAGTTCATCAAGTTGCCCATAAGTTGTATTAGTAGGTTCTATCTTATGTTCTTATTCCCCAACCCCTTAACCTAACCTCTTGTAATCTTAGTGTATTTAGTAGGTTCTATCTTATGTTCTTATTCCCCAACCCTTTAACCTAACCTTTCAGATGTAGTTTGTTGAATATATTATCCTTTTCCTAACCTTTCAGATGTAGTTTTGTTTCTCCTTTTTATATATTTTTACCCAAACCATCTTTCCTTCTTTACTTTGATTCTCCTACTCCTTCTAACCCTCCTTTTCTATCTCTCTCCCTTATTCTCTCTCTTCCTCCCCCTCTCTCTCCCTCATTTGCTCAAATGCTCTCTTGTTTCTCAATTCAAGTCTTAGTGCTCCCATGCCCGCACTCTCTCTCATTCTCTCTTCTTTGGTCCCATTTTCTTCCTCCCCCTCTCTCTTACTCCTTGTTCTTCCTTAATGCTCTCACTCCCTTGAGCTCTTGTTTCTCAATTTCAAGTCTTAGTAGATCTGATTCTTTACTATTGTAATTTTTATTATTACTATGATAAAGAATGAACTTATATGTGAAAACAAAGTAAAGAAGGAAAGAAGGTTTGGGTAAAAATATATAAAAAGGAGAAACAAAACTACATCTGAAAGGTTAGGAAAAGGATAATATATTCAACAAACTACATCTGAAAGGTTAGGTTAAAGGGTTGGGGAATAAGAACATAAGATAGAACCTACTAAATACACTAAGATTACAAGAGGTTAGGTTAAGGGGTTGGGGAATAAGAACATAAGATAGAACCTACTAATACAACTTATGGGCAACTTGATGAACTTTAACAAATAACCCTTGATCTGCAAAAATGACCATTTGAGAAATTAGCCCTTGAAACGAGTAAGTTCCCATATATAACAAAAATCCTTTGAAATGGTTAAATACCCAATCTTAAACAAATAACACTTGAAATGCAAAAACGTCCATTTGAGAAATTATCCCTTGAAATGAGTAAATGCCCATATATAACAAAAATTCTTTGAAATGCTTAAATATCCAATCTCTAACAAATAGCACTTGAAATGCAAAAACGTCCATTTGAGAAATTATAATTCTTTGAAATGCTTAAATATCCAATCTCTAACAAATAGCACTTGAAATGCATAAGTGACCATTTGAGAAATTAACTAATGAAATGAGTAAATGAATATGAGACAATGATTGACGAAACACAAAGACAAGAAGGAATACTTAAGTTAGATCATGTCTGGTTGGACTAGATAAGTTAGGTAAGATAGGGAAAGTAAGGTAAGTTATGTTAAGCAGAATAAGTTAGGTAAGTTAAGTTAGGATAGGTAAAGTTAGGTTAACTTAGGTAAGTTATGTTAAGCAGAATAAGTTAGGTAAGTTAAGTTAGGATAGGTAAAGTTAGGTTAAGTTAGGGAAGGTAAGGTAAGTTATGTTAGGATAGGTAAAGTTAGGTAAGATAGGGAAGGTAAGGTAAGTTATGTTAGGATAGGTAAAGTTAGGTTATGAAAGGCAAGTTAAGTTAGGATAGGTAAAGTTAGGTTAAGTTAGGGAAGGTAAGGTAAGTTATGTTAGGATAGGTAAAGTTAGGTAAGATAGGGAAGGTAAGGTAAGGTATGTTAGGATAGGTAAAGCTAGGTTTAGGAACGTTACGTTAACTAAGTAACATTGGGTGGAGAGGATAGGTTACGTAGGTTTGAACAGTGTAGTTCAGAGAACAGTTTTAGGGTAAAGCAACTAAGAAAATATGTTTTAACAGAAATGCAGGTTTGGTATGAAAAGCTGAACTAGTTACATTTTGGAGAGAAAATTTTATGACTGAAGATGTCTTAAAGAATAACATGATGGAAGAAGGAGAGTTTCTTTGATGAATGAAGGTGTCTTAGAGAACAACTTTGGAGAACGAAGATGAATTAGAGATCGCTTTGATGACTCTGAGAATAACTCTGGTCAACGAATATGGATTGGAAAGTTTCTCTAATGAACGAAGGTGAGTTAAGATTAACTTTTATGATTTAGAGAACATCTTTGGTAGCTCTGAGAAAGACTTTGTTGTCTTAGAGAATAACTTTCAGGACTTAGAGAATGTCTTTGATGAATGGAAGTGAGTTAGAGAATAACATATCATGACTGAGAATAACTTTTGATAACTCTTAGAACAACTTTGATGTCTTAGAGAATAACTTTAGATGTCTCTGAGAATGTCTTTGGATAACTCTGAGATTAACTTTGATGTCTTTGAAACAACTTTGACGTCTCTTGGAATAACTTTTGTGGACATGAGAATATCTTTGGATAACTCTGAGATTAACTTTGATAGCTCTGGGAATAACTTTTATGATTTTGAGAACAACTTTGATGACCAAGATTAACTTTAGATGTCTCTGAGAATAACTTTATAACATAGAAATTAACTTTAGATGTTTCTGAAAATAACTTTGATGACCAAGATTAACTTTAGATGTCTCTGAGAATAACTTTATAACATAGAAATTAACTTTAGATGTCTCTGAAAATAACTTTGATGACTTCGAGAATAACATTTGATGACTCTGAGAACAAGTTTGATAGCTCTGAGAATAACTTTAGATGTCTCTGAAAATAACTTTGATGAAAGAAGATGTCTTAGATTAACTTTTGATGACTTTGAAAACAAGTTTGATGAACAAAGATGTTTTGAAAGTTTCTCTGACGAACGAAGGTGACTCTGAGAATAACTTTTATGTCTTAGAGAAGAACATTGATGGTTTAGAGAGAATATCTTTGATGAAAAATGATGTCTTAGATTAACTTTGATGACTCTGTGAATAAGTTTGATGACTTTGAGAACAAGTTTGATAGCTCTGAGAATGACTTTTATGCCTCTGAGAATAACTTTGATGAATAAGTTTGATGACTTTGAGAACAAGTTTGATAGCTCTGAGAATGACTTTTATGCCTCTGAGAATAACTTTGATGAATAAAGATGTTTTGGAAAGTTTCTCTGAAGAACGAAGGTGACTCTGAGAATAACTTTTGTTAGCTCTTTGAATAACTTTGATGTCTTTGAAACAACTTTGATGAACGAGAGTGAGTTAGAGATTACCTTTGTTAACTCTGAGATCAACTTTGATGAACAAAAGAGAGTTAGAGATTACATTTGATAACTCTAAGATTAACTTTAGATGTCTCTGAGACAAACTTTTATAACATAGAAATTAACTTTAATGACCAAAAGTGAGTTAGAGAATACCTTTTGATGACTCCGAGAATAATTTTGATAGCTCTGAGAATGACTTTTGTTGTCTTGGAATAACTTTTGATTGTTCTGAGAATAACTTTTGTTGTCTTGGAATAACTTTTGATTGTGCTGAGAATAACTTTGAGGGCTTAGAGAATGTCTTTTGATGAATGGAAGAGTCCCATTGAAGTCTTAAGGAAGTCTTTGATGTCTCGAAGGATGTCTTAGAGTGCAACTTTGGTGTCTTTGAGTAAGTCCTTGATGTATTGAAGAGTGTCTTTGATTTCTCGAAGAGTAACTTTGGTGTAACGGAGAGCACCTTTGACTATTTTTCTTACTTAGCGACATATAATTTTAGTTACGAAAGTGTTGAAAAAGTTACATTTGACTATTTTAGTGCTCCACAAAGTATAAATGTCAGTTAAGAACGACGATGATAGATATCTTTGACTATATTTTCTTACTTGACGATGGATAAAGTTAGTTATGAACAGTGTTGAAAAGATTCCTTTGACAATTTTTAGCTAAGCGAAAGGCTGTTTTAGTTAAGAACGATGATGAATGAGGATAATCCTGACTATTTTCAGATGAGAGAAGTGATATTTCAGTTAAGAAATGACAAGGAAACATGATGAAGTAACTATTTTCAGTTGACCGATGAATACTTTTAGTTGAGCAAAAGCCAAAACGTGATGAACATGACTTTTTCTGATGATTGGCAGATAATTTTAGTTATGAAATGACAATGAAACATGAAGAACACGGTTATTTTCTGATGACATAAGGGAATAAGTTTAGTTATGAACAGTGTTGGAAAGATTCCTTTGACAATTTTTGGTTGATTGGATAATAAGTTAGTTGAGAAATGAGGAAAGTGACTATGTTTCAGTTGATTGGCGAAAGATTTTTAGTTAAGAAGTTACAAGAAAGGTTTGTCTTTGTAAATTTGGAACTGAATAAAGTGTAGATTTGTTTAAGAACATGGCTGGTAGAACTATTAAGTTGACTACGAGAATTACTTTGACATAGTTTTTGCAAATAAAAACTTGGTGACTAAAATTGTTGAGGAAACTGTATTGCTGATGCTAATATTTGACAAAGAACTAGTTAGTGAATGGAAGAAACGAATTGGTTAAAAGAAATTGAGGTTAAGTAAGGGAATGAACACAGTGAACATACGGTGAACACAGAAAACATGTAAGAAAAAGTTGATGAATACAGTGAACATGCTGGGAATATGAACTTACAGAGAACATGAAAACATGATAAGGAGAATAGGGAATACAAAGAATGAACAATGGACTTGTGAAGAACATGGAGAATATGACAAAGAATGTAGAAAACATGTAAGTGAAGGTGAAAAACGAAGTGATCTTGTGAGGAACATGAACTTGTAGAGGAACATGAATATTGACAAAGAACACAAAAAATATGGAAGTTAGCATGAATATTGAGTATAAAAGTTGTAAAGAGAACATGTGATGAACGTGAAAACATAGAAAATATGACTAGAATTTGTAGAGAAAGTAATGAGACTAAGAGAAAGATTACAGAAAAAATGGAGATACTTGTGAAAATATGAACTGAATGGGACTGTGAACATTTGAAGAACATGGAGTGAACATAGAAAACATGGACAAAATGTGAAGAACACAGCTGAATATAGAAAAAATATGCAAATACAGTATGATTATTGAAGGTTTTGATACGTTGGGGATTGATACGTTGGGGATGAGAAGGGTAAAGTAAATACTCTGATAAACAGATAGGCTGGAGAGGGACTTGATCGAATATATTTATGTCTGATGATCTAAGGCTGAGGAAATGGAGCTTGGTTAATGCCCCGATTAATTTTACTACGTTAGAAATACGGTGATCTTAAATCTCAGGGTGATTTAGTTGGAAAATAAAGAACTTGTACAAATGAACTAAGCTGGGGCACAAGAGTTGAAACTTGATAACTGAACTGGTTTTTATTTACTATGTCTGAAAATGTAGTTGGGTGATTTGGACTGATAGTAATGAATTTACATGAGTGAACTTGGACAGAGGACAAGAGCTAGAGTTTTATAATTGTTTTGATCTTATTTATGGTGTCTGAAATACAGAGGCTAAAAATCTCAGGGAATTTGGACTGTTACTAATGATTTTGTACAAATGAACTAAGCTGGGGACAAGAGCTAGAGTTTGATAATTGTTTGCATTTACTAAACTATGTCTGAAATACAGAGGGTAGAAATTTCAGGGAAATTGGACTGATACTAACGAAGATACGAGAGAGAGCTAAGGCGGAGGACAAGAGCTGGAGCTTGGTAACTAAATTACTGTATTGAACAACATTTGAAATATGATTATTTTTAAATTTTGGAATGATAGTATTCTTTATACGACAGGGGACTAAGGTGGGGAACGTGAGCTAGAACTTGCTTACTAACATGATTTATTTGTGTAAAACTGACTTGCTTAATGAAAAGGAGCAAACATACTGACTTGCTTAATGAAAAGGAGCAAACATACGATGTTGGAAAATAGTTGAACTGAATGAAAGGAGAGAGAGAGAGAGAGGAGGGACGGTCCAGATATTATGAGAAGATAACATAAGATAAGAGGTCTGGCTGACCGGGCGTAAAGTAAACACAGGTGAGGCGACAGATTGCGAGGTAAGGGGGGGAGGGAGGGGGGTGTGATGTACGAAACCCTGAAAACAATGACTTACACAGGTGATTTTCTAAATTTATATGAATAACTAAGGCTTACATAGACGATTTTGTAAGTTGAAAACATGTAAAATATGTCCGTAGAGTTCTCCTGGAAGCCCTAAAGTGCTACACACGTTATTTGAATTTCTCCCATAAGGCTTTAACAAACTTCTAAGTCTCGGAAATTATTTTTCTCATAAGAAATCCTTACTTCTAAAATCTGCGACTGACAAAATTTACCTGAAAACCCCCAAGCGCTATACGCGATTTTCTAAATTTACCTGAAACCCTTGGGGCGCACAGGGGAATTTCTAAATTCACCTGAAACCCTTGGGGCGCACAGGGGATATTCTAAATTTACCTGAAACCCTTGGGGCGCACAGGTACCTTTTTTCTCCCAGAAAAAAAAGGTACCTGTGTGGAGCCATCCCTACTACTGTGGCGCTGGGTGAGGGGTGGCGCTGGGTGTGAGGGAGGCGCTGGGTGTGAGGGAGGCGCTGGGTGAGGGGTGGCGCTGGGTGTGAGGGTGGCGCTGGGTGTGAGGGAGGCGCTGGGTGAGGGGTGGCGCTGGGTGTGAGGGTGGCGCTGGGTGAGGGGTGGCGCTGGGTGTGAGGGAGGCGCTGGGTGAGGGGTGGCGGTGGGTGTGAGGGTGGCGCTGGGTGAGAGGGTGGCGCTGGGTGAGGGGTGGCGCTGGGTGTGAGGGTGGCGCTGGGTGTGAGGGTGGCGCTGGGTGTGAGGGAGGCGCTGGGTGTGAGGGAGGCGCTGGGTGTGAGGGTGGCGCTGGGTGTGAGGGAGGCGCTGGGTGTGAGGGTGGCGCTGGGTGTGAGGGTGGTGCTGGGTGTGAGGGAGGCGCTGGGTGTGAGGGTGGCGCTGGGTGTGAGGGTGGCGCTGGGTGTGAGGGAGGCGCTGGGTGTGAGGGAGGCGCTGGGTGTGAGGGAGGCGCTGGGTGTGAGGGAGGCGCTGGGTGTGAGGGTGGCGCTGGGTGTGAGGGAGGCGCTGGGTGTGAGGGTGGCGCTGGGTGTGAGGGAGGCGCTGGGTGTGAGGGTGGCGCTGGGTGTGAGGGAGGCGCTAGGTGTGAGGGTGGCGCTGGGTGTGAGGGAGGCGCTGGGTGTGAGGGTGGCGCTGGGTGTGAGGGAGGCGCGGGGTGTGAGGGTGGCGCTGGGTGTGAGGGAGGCGCTGGGTGAGGGGTGGCGCTGGGTGTGAGGGAGGCGCTGGGTGTGAGGGTGGCGCTGGGTGTGAGGGTGGCGCTGGGTGAGGGGTGGCGCTGGGTGTGAGGGAGGCGCTGGGTGTGAGGGAGGCGCTGGGTGAGGGGTGGCGCTGGGTGTGAGGGTGGCGCTGGGTGTGAGGGAGGCGCTGGGTGAGGGGTGGCGCTGGGTGTGAGGGTGGCGCTGGGTGAGGGGTGGCGCTGGGTGTGAGGGAGGCGCTGGGTGAGGGGTGGCGCTGGGTGTGAGGGTGGCGCTGGGTGAGAGGGTGGCGCTGGGTGAGGGGTGGCGCTGGGTGTGAGGGTGGCGCTGGGTGTGAGGGTGGCGCTGGGTGTGAGGGAGGCGCTGGGTGTGAGGGAGGCGCTGGGTGTGAGGGTGGCGCTGGGTGTGAGGGAGGCGCTGGGTGTGAGGGTGGCGCTGGGTGTGAGGGTGGTGCTGGGTGTGAGGGAGGCGCTGGGTGTGAGGGTGGCGCTGGGTGTGAGGGTGGCGCTGGGTGTGAGGGAGGCGCTGGGTGTGAGGGAGGCGCTGGGTGTGAGGGAGGCGCTGGGTGTGAGGGAGGCGCTGGGTGTGAGGGTGGCGCTGGGTGTGAGGGAGGCGCTGGGTGTGAGGGTGGCGCTGGGTGTGAGGGAGGCGCTGGGTGTGAGGGTGGCGCTGGGTGTGAGGGAGGCGCTAGGTGTGAGGGTGGCGCTGGGTGTGAGGGAGGCGCTGGGTGTGAGGGTGGCGCTGGGTGTGAGGGAGGCGCTGGGTGTGAGGGTGGCGCTGGGTGTGAGGGAGGCGCTGGGTGTGAGGGTGGCGCTGGGTGTGAAGGTGGCGCTAGTAGTAGGGAGTAAGACGCACAGGCCCCTTTTTTTTCAGGCCAGAGGACCCCTGTGCGTTGTAAGACGCACAGGCCCCTTTTTTTTTCAGGCCAGAGGACCCCTGTGCGGTGTAAGACGCACAGGCCCTTTTTTTTTTCAGGCCAGAGGACCCCTGTGCGGTGTAAGACGCACAGGCCCTTTTTTTTCAGGTGAATTTGGGGACTCACAGATTTTGGATTAAGGATTTCTTCTGAGTAAGTAATTTCCGAGATTTTAGAAGTAAGGATTCTTATGATGAAAATAATTTCCGAGACTTAGAAGTTTGTTAAGGGTTTATGGGAGAAATTCAAGTAACGTATGTAGCACTTTAGGGTTTCCAGGATAACTCTACGGACATATTTTACATGTTTTCAACTTACAAATATCGTCTATGTAAACCATAGTTTTCATATAAATTTAGAAAATCACCTGTGTAAGTCAGGGTTTTCAGGTATCATACCTCACACCCCCTCCCTCCCCCCCTTACCTCGCAATCTCTCGCGTCACCTTTATTTACCTTACGCCCGGCCAGCCAGACGCTTCGTGTAGGTCTCCTCTTATCATATCTTATCTTATCTTCTCCATAATATCTGGATCGTCCCTCCTCTCTCTCTCCTTTCATTCAGTTCAGCTATTTTCCAACATCGTATGTTTGCTCCTTTTCATTAAGCAAGTCAGTTTTACACAAATAAATCGTGTTAGTAAGCATGTTCTAGCTCACGTTCCCCCGCCTTAGTCCCCTGTCGTATAATGAATACTATCATTCCAATCCCTCTAAAATTTAAAAATAATCATATTTCAAACGTAGTTCAATACAGTAATTTAGTTACCAAGCTCCAGCGCTTGTCCTCCGCCTTAGCTCTCTCTCGTATCTTCGTTAGTAACAGTCCAATTTCCCTGAAATTTTTACCCTCTGTATTTCAGGCACCGTAAATAAGATCAAAACAGTTATCGAGCTCCAGCTCTCGTCCCCCACCTTAGTTCGTTTATACAAGATCGTTAGTAACAGTCCAATTTCCCTGAAATTTTTACCCTCTGTATTTCAGGCACCGTAAATAAGATCAAAACAGTTATCGAGCTCCAGCTCCAGCTTTCGTCCACCACCTTAGTTCATTTGTACAAGATCGTTAGTAACAGATCAATTCCCCTGAAATTTTTTACCCTCTGTATTTCAGACACCGTAAATAAAATCAAGTCAGTTATCGAGCTCCAGCTCTCGTCCTCCACCTTAGTTCATTGTACTAAGATCGTTAGTAACAGACCAATTTCCCCGAAATTTAAAGCAGACATACTTCAAAGTTAGTAAATAAAATCAAGTCAGTTATCGAGCTCCAGCTCTCATCCCCCGCCTTAGTTCTCTCTCGTATATTTGTAAATAACCCATCAATTTCCCGTAATTTAAAAGCAGACATACTTCAAAGTTAGTAAATAAGATCAAAACAGTTATCGAGCTCCAGCTCTCGTCCCCCACCTTAGTTCGTTTATACAAGATCGTTAGTAACAGTCCAATTTCCCTGAAATTTTTACCCTCTGTATTTCAGGCACCGTAAATAAGATCAAAACAGTTATCGAGCTCCAGCTCTCGTCCCCCACCTTAGTTCATTGTACAAGATCGTTAGTAACAGATCAATTCCCCTGAAATTTTTTACCCTCTGTATTTTCAGGCTCCGTAAATAAGATCAAAACAGTTATCGAGCTCCAGCTCTTGTCCATCGCCTTAGTTCATTGTACTAAGATCGTTAGTAACAGACCAATTTTCCCGAAATTTAAAGCAGACATACTTCAAAGTTAGTAAATAAAATAAAATCAGTTATCGAGCTCCAGCTCTCATCCCCCATCTTACTCCCCTCGCGTGTCTTCAGTAATATCCTATCAAATTCCCTGAAATTTTTACCCTCTGTATTTCAGGCACCGTAAATAAGATCAAAACAGTTATCGAGCTCCAGCTCTCGTCCCCGCCTTAGTTCTCTTTCGTATCTTTTTTAAATAACCCATCAAATTCCCTGAAATTTTTACCCTCTGTATTTCAGGCACCGTAAATAAGATCAAAATAGTTATCGAGCTCCAGCTCTCGTCCCCACCTTAGTTCTCTTTCGTATCTTTGTAAATAACCCATCAATTTCCCTGAAATTTTTACCATCTGTATTTCAGACATAGTAAATATGAAGTAAACAAATATAAAACTCTAGCTCTTGTCCTCTGTCCAAGTTCACTCATGTAAATGCTTATGGGAGAAATTCAAATATCGTGTGTAGCACTTTAGGGTTTCCAGGATAACTCTACGGACATATTTTACATGTTTTCAACTTACAAATATCGTCTATGTAAACCATAGTTTTCATATAAATTTAGAAAATCACCTGTGTAAGTCAGGGTTTTCAGGTATCATACCTCACACCCCCTCCCTCCCCCCTTACCTCGCAATCTCTCGCGTCACCTTTATTTACCTTAGGCCCTGCCAGCCAGACGCTTCGTGTAGGTCGCCTCTTATCATATCTTATCTTATCTTCTCCATAATATCTGGACCGTCCCTCCTCTCTCTCTCTCTCTCTCTCCTCTTCATATTATTTCCTCTTCCTATTTTCTGACATACTAATGTTTTATTCCTTTTTCATTAACCAGTCAGTTTTATACAAATCAACCGAAGCATCTCAATGTAACCTTTAATACTGAAACTACCTCCGAGACTATCTAAGCTGGCCCCAGCTACCTGCCCCCAGGCTATCTGCCCGAGGCTATCATCACCTGATTACCTGCCCTGTCATCTACCAGTCATTGTCTGCGTTCGCCACCGTAATAATTTATATATATACATTAGGCGTTAATAAAACTTATTTATTTATTTATAATTTATTTAGTCATCTAATTCATAGTTTACACAATTTATAATAAACTATTCAGTTAGCCCCAAGTTCTAAGAAGCTCGCTCCACAATCCTCTTGTATAATATCCGTCCTATTCGTCTGTAAGAATAACAGTTTCAGATAGCGTTTACGCATGTAGCCGCTACCTCCGTCCCTATCTCACAAGGCGGAGGGTCATCTCCGTAATCATACATTATCTAGCGTCGCCTCAACACCTGTTCATACCTCTCACCCGCTCCGCATCTCACTCCCGCATCACCTACACCGGCCCCCACCGAACACCGCTGCTATCTTATCGTCACAATCTTATCTAGACCAGTCTCTCTCTACCTGACACCTTACTCTCCCTAATCATTATCATTAATATTGTTCTTTCTCAAATCCGTACAGCTATATGAACTTCGTAATACTAGTTCCATACATTAAACAAAACAGTTTTCTCAAATCAATCGATTCAATTGTCAAACCTTAGCTCATGTCCTCGCATTACTTCCCTCGCACATCTTGTTTATTAACCCCGTCATACCTTGTAAATAAGATCAAGTCAGTTACTGAGCTCCAGCTCTCGTCCCCGCTTTAGTTCTCTTTCGTATCTTTGTAAATAACCCATCAATTCCCCTGAAATTTTTTTTACCCTCTGTATTTCAGACACCGTAAATAAAATCAAGTCAGTTATCGAGCTCCAGCTCTCGTCCTCCACCTTAGTTCATTGTACTAAGATCGTTAGTAACAGACCAATTTCCCCGAAATTTAAAGCAGACATACTTCAAAGTTAGTAAATAAAATCAAGTCAGTTATCGAGCTCCAGCTCTCATCCCCCGCCTTAGTTCTCTCTCGTATATTTGTAAATAACCCATCAATTTCCCGAAATTTAAAAGCAGACATACTTCAAAGTTAGTAAATAAGATCAAAACAGTTATCGAGCTCCAGCTCTCGTCCCCCACCTTAGTTCGTTTATACAAGATCGTTAGTAACAGTCCAATTTCCCTGAAATTTTTACCCTCTGTATTTCAGGCACCGTAAATAAGATCAAAACAGTTATCGAGCTCCAGCTCTCGTCCCCCACCTTAGTTCATTGTACAAGATCGTTAGTAACAGATCAATTCCCCTGAAATTTTTTACCCTCTGTATTTTCAGGCTCCGTAAATAAGATCAAAACAGTTATCGAGCTCCAGCTCTTGTCCATCGCCTTAGTTCATTGTACTAAGATCGTTAGTAACAGACCAATTTTCCCGAAATTTAAAGCAGACATACTTCAAAGTTAGTAAATAAAATCAAATCAGTTATCGAGCTCCAGCTCTCATCCCCCACCTTACTCCCCTCGCGTGTCTTCAGTAATATCCTATCAAATTCCCTGAAATTTTTACCCTCTGTATTTCAGGCACTGTAAATAAGATCAAAACAGTTATCGAGCTCCAGCTCTCGTCCCCGCCTTAGTTCTCTTTCGTATCTTTTTTAAATAACCCATCAAATTCCCTGAAATTTTTACCCTCTGTATTTCAGGCACCGTAAATAAGATCAAAATAGTTATCGAGCTCCAGCTCTCGTCCCCACCTTAGTTCTCTTTCGTATCTTTGTAAATAACCCATCAATTTCCCTGAAATTTTTAACATCTGTATTTCAGACATAGTAAATATGAAGTAAACAAATATAAAACTCTAGCTCTTGTCCTCTGTCCAAGTTCACTCATGTAAATTCATTACTATCAGTCCAAATCCCCCTGAGATTTAAACACCCAACTACATTTTCAGACATAGTAAATAAAAACCAGTTCAGTTATCAAGTTTCAACTCTTGTGCCCCAGCTTAGTTCATTTTGTACAAGTTCTTTATTTTCCAACTAAATCACCCTGAGATTTAAAATCACCTTATTTTCTAACGTAGTAAAATTAATCTGGACATTAGCCAAGTTCCATTTCCTCAGCCTTAGATCATCAGACATAAATATATTCAATCAAGTCCATCTCCAGCCTAACTCTTATCCGAGTACACACATAACCCCAACCTGTGTAATTATCTTTCACCCCCTCCCACCTTCCTCCATCTCATCTCATCTCACCTTACCCTTTCCCTCCCTTACCTTCTCATCCCCAACGTATCCAAACCTTCAATAATCTTACTGTATTTGCATATTTTCTCTATATTCAGCTGTGTTCTTCACATTTTGTCCATGTTTTCTGTGTTCATTCCATGTTCTACAAATGTTCACAGCATGCTCAGTTCAATTCTTTTCACCTGTTTTTTCTCATTTTTTCTGTAATCTTTCTCTTAGTCTCATTATGTTCTCTACAAATTCTAGTCATATTTTCTATGTACATCATATGTTCTCTGTATAACTTTTATACTCAATATTCATGTTCTCAATGTTCTTAGCTTGTTCTTCACATGTTCAGTGTTCATTCTTTGTAATCCCTATTCTCCTTATCATGTTTTCATGTTCTCTGTAAGTTCATATTCCCAGCATGTTCACTGTATTCATCAACTTTTCTTACATATGTTCTTTGCCATGTTCCCCATATGTTCTCTGAGTTTTTCCCCTTACATGTTATTTAACGTTCCTTAACTAAAAAAATCTTTCGCCAATCAACTAAAACATAGTCACTTTCGTCATTTCTCAACTAAACTTATTATCCAGTCAACTAAAAATTGTCAAAGGAATCTTTCCAACACTGTTCATAACTAAACTTATTCCCTAGTCATCAGAAAATAACCGTGTTCTTCATGTTTCATTGTCATTTCATAACTAAAATTATCCATCAATCAACAGAAAAAGTCATATTCATCATTTCGTAACAGCCATTATGTTTTCGTACAAGTAAGAAAATATAGTCAAAGATATCTATCATCGTCGTTCTTAACTGACATTTATACTTTGTGGAGCACTAAAAATAGTCAAATGTAACTTTTTCAACACTTTCGTAACTAAAATTATATGTCGCTAAGTAAGAAAAAATTGTCAAAGGAATCTTTCCAGCACTGTTCACAACTAAACATATTCCCCATTCATCAGAAAATAACCGTGTTCTTCATGTTTCATTGTCATTTCATAACTAAAATTATCCATCAATCAACAGAAAAAGCCATGTTCATCATGTTTTTGTCTTTTTGCTTAACTAAAATTATGTTTTGTCAAGTAAGAAAAAATAACCAAAGATATCTTTCATCGCTGTTCTTAACTGACATTATACTTTGGGGAGCACAAAAATAGTCTCCCTCGTCATGTTTTATCTTTTTCCTTAACTAAAGTATTCATCAGTCAACTAAAAAATAGTTGCTTCATCATGTTTCCTTGTCATTTCTTAACTGAAATATCACTTCTCTCATTTAAAATAGTCATGTGTAGCCTCTTTCCAACACTGTTCTTAACTAAAGTAACCTTTCACTTCGCTAAAATAGTCATATTCGTCATTGTTCCTAACTAAAATTATATGTCATTAAGTAAGAAATATAGTCAAAGACTCTCTTCGAGACATCAAGGACTTACTCAAAGACATCAAAGTTGCACTCAAAGACATCCTTTGAGACATCAAAGACATCCTTTAAGACTTCAATGGGACTCTTCGAGATATCAAAAGACACTCTCAAACACTCAAAAATTTACTTGCATCCTCAAAGTTAATCTCAGAGGCATAAAAGTTATTCTCGGAGTCATCAAAAGTTATTCTCAGAGTCACCTTCGTTATTCAAAGAAGCCTACTGAGACATCCTCGTTCAACAAAACTGTCCTCAGAGCCATCAAAAAAGTTAAATACAGTCATCAAAGTTATTCTCTAAGTATCTTTTCGTTCATCAGAGACATCTAAAGTTAATCCTGGTCATCAAAGTTGTTCTCTAAACATCAATGTTGTTCTCTAAGACATCAAAGATGTTCTCAAATCATAAAAGTTATTCCCAGAGCTATCAAAGTTATTCTCAGAGTCATCAAAGTGATCTCTAATTCACCTTCGTTCTCCAAAAGTTGTTCTCTAAGACACCTTCGTTCATCAAAGAAACTCTCCTTCCATCGTGTTATTCTTAAGACATCTTCAGTCATAAAATTTCTCTCCAAAATGTAACTAGTTCAGCTTTTCATACCAAACCTGCATTTCTGTTAAAATATATTTTCGCAGTAACTTTACCCTAAAACTGTTCTCTGAACTATCCTAACTTAACTTACCTTACCTATCTTACCTAACTTTACCTATCTTACCTAACTTATCCTGCTTAACCTAACTTACCCTATCTTACCTATCTTACCTAACTTTACCTATCTTACCTAACTTAACCTGCATAACCTAACTTTACCTATCCTAACATAACTTACCTTACCTTACCTATCTTACCTAACTTATCCTGCTTAACCTAACTTACCCTATCTTACCTATCTTACCTAACTTTACCTATCTTACCTAACTTAACCTGCATAACCTAACTTTACCTATCCTAACATAACTTACCATACCTTACCTATCTTACCTAACTTTACCTATCTTACCTAACTTACCTACATTACCTAACTTAACTTAACCTGCCTAACCTAACTTACCTACATTACCTAACTTAACTTATCCTGCTTAACCTAACTTACCTACATTACCTAACTTAACCTGCTTAACCTAACTTTACCTATCCTAACTTAACTTAACCTAACTTACCTAACTTAACCTAACTTACCTACATTTACCTAACTTATCCTGCTTAACCTAACTTACCTACATTACCTAACTTACCTAACTTTACCTATCTTACCTAACTTAACCTGCTTAACCTAACTTACCTAACTTACCTAACTTTACCTATCTTACCTAACCTTACCTAACTTACCTAACTTTACCTATCTTACCTAACTTAAGTTACCTAATTTACCTAACTTAACCTAACTTACTTAACTTAACCTAACTTAACATACCTACATTACCTAACTTACCTTACCTTACCTAACTTAACCTGCTTAACCTAACTTACCTTACCTTACCTAACTTATTTAACTTATCTTACCTATCCTATCCTAACCTAACTTGCTTTACCTAACTTAATCTTACATTCCCAAACTGATGTATCCTAACTTATCTAGTCCAACCAGACATGATCTAACTTACATAAGTATTCCTGCTTGTCTTTTGTGTTTCGTCAATCATTGTCTCATATTCATTTACTCATTTCATTAGTTAATTTCTCAAATGGTCACTTATGCATTTCAAGTGCTATTTGTTAGAGATTGGATATTTAAGCATTTCAAAGAATTTTTGTTATATATGGGCATTTACTCATTTCAAGGGATAATTTCTCAAATGGACGTTTTTGCATTTCAAGTGTTATTTGTTGAAGATTGGGTGTTTAACCATTTCAAAGGATTTTGTTATATATGGGAACTTACTCGTTTCAAGGGCAAATTTCTCAAATGGTCATTTTTGCAGATCAAGGGTTATTTGTTAAAGTTCATCAAGTTGCTCATAAGTTGTATTTAGTAGGTTCTATCATTTATTCTTATTCCCCAACCCCTTAACCTAACCTCTTGCAATCTTAGTGTATTTAGTAGGTTCTATCATATGTTCTTATTCCCCAACCCCTTAACCTAACCTCTTGTAATCGTAGTGTATTTGGTAGGTTCTATCATATGTTCTTATTCCCCAACCCTTTAACCCAACCTTTCAGATGTGGTTTGTTGAATATATTATCCTTTTCCTAACCTTTCAGATGTAGTTTTGTTTCTTGTTTTTGTATATTTTACCCAAACCCACAATCCCACTTAACCTTCTTTACTTTGTTTCTCCTACTCCTTCTATCCCCCTTTCTCTTTATCTCACTCCTTCTATCCCCCCTTTTTCTCTCTATCGTCCTCATTCTCTCCCCCTTCGCTCACTCTCTCTCATTCTCTTATTTTTCTTTTTTCTCAAATTCAAGTCTTAGTCCCCCCATGCCCACACTCTCTCTCTCATTCTCTCTTCTTTGGTCCCATGCTCTTCCTCCCCCTCTCTCTCACTCTTTTCTCCTCTTTTGATGCTCTCACTCACTTGCTCTCTTGTTTTTCTCAATTTCAAGTCTTAGTAGATCTGATTCTTTACTATTGTAATTTTATTATTACTAAGATAAAGAATGAACTTATATGTGAAAACAAAGTAAAGAAGTAAAGAAGGTTAAGTGGGATTGTGGGTTTGGGTAAAATATACAAAAACAAGAAACAAAACTACATCTGAAAGGTTAGGAAAAGGATAATATATTCAACAAACCACATCTGAAAGGTTGGGTTAAAGGGTTGGGGAATAAGAACATATGATAGAACCTACCAAATACACTACGATTACAAGAGGTTAGGTTAAGGGGTTGGGGAATAAGAACATATGATAGAACCTACTAAATACACTAAGATTACAAGAGGTTAGGTTAAGGGGTTGGGGAATAAGAATAAATGATAGAACCTACTAAATACAACTTATGAGCAACTTGATGAACTTTAACAAATAACCCTTGATCTGCAAAAATGACCATTTGAGAAATTTGCCCTTGAAACGAGTAAGTTCCCATATATAACAAAATCCTTTGAAATGGTTAAACACCCAATCTTCAACAAATAACACTTGAAATGCAAAAACGTCCATTTGAGAAATTATCCCTTGAAATGAGTAAATGCCCATATATAACAAAAATTCTTTGAAATGCTTAAATATCCAATCTCTAACAAATAGCACTTGAAATGCATAAGTGACCATTTGAGAAATTAACTAATGAAATGAGTAAATGAATATGAGACAATGATTGACGAAACACAAAAGACAAGCAGGAATACTTATGTAAGTTAGATCATGTCTGGTTGGACTAGATAAGTTAGGATACATCAGTTTGGGAATGTAAGATTAAGTTAGGTAAAGCAAGTTAGGTTAGGATAGGATAGGTAAGATAAGTTAAATAAGTTAGGTAAGGTAAGGTAAGTTAGGTTAAGCAGGTTAAGTTAGGTAAGGTAAGGTAAGTTAGGTAATGTAGGTATGTTAAGTTAGGTTAAGTTAAGTAAGTTAGGTTAAGTTAGGTAAATTAGGTAACTTAAGTTAGGTAAGATAGGTAAAGTTAGGTAAGTTAGGTAAGGTTAGGTAAGTTAGGTTAAGCAGGTTAAGTTAGGTAAGATAGGTAAAGTTAGGTAAGTTAGGTAATGTAGGTAAGTTAGGTTAAGCAGGATAAGTTAGGTAAATGTAGGTAAGTTAGGTTAAGTTAGGTAAGTTAGGTTAAGTTAAGTTAGGATAGGTAAAGTTAGGTTAAGCAGGTTAAGTTAGGTAATGTAGGTAAGTTAGGTTAAGCAGGATAAGTTAAGTTAGGTAATGTAGGTAAGTTAGGTTAGGCAGGTTAAGTTAAGTTAGGTAATGTAGGTAAGTTAGGTAAGATAGGTAAAGTTAGGTAAGATAGGTAAGGTAAGGTAAGTTATGTTAGGATAGGTAAAGTTAGGTTATGCAGGTTAAGTTAGGTAAGATAGGTAAAGTTAGGTAAGATAGGTAAGATAGGGTAAGTTAGGTTAAGCAGGATAAGTTAGGTAAGATAGGTAAAGTTAGGTAAGATAGGTAAGGTAAGGTAAGTTATGTTAGGATAGGTAAAGTTAGGTTATGCAGGTTAAGTTAGGTAAGATAGGTAAAGTTAGGTTATGCAGGTTAAGTTAGGTAAGATAGGTAAAGTTAGGTAAGATAAGTAAGATAGGGTAAGTTAGGTTAAGCAGGATAAGTTAGGTAAGATAGGTAAAGTTAGGTAAGATAGGTAAGGTAAGGTAAGTTAAGTTAGGATAGATCAGAGAACAGTTTTAGGGTAAAGTTACTGCGAAAATATATTTTAACAGAAATGCAGGTTTGGTATGAAAAGCTGAACTAGTTACATTTTGGAGAGAAATTTTATGACTGAAGATGTCTTAAAGAATAACACGATGGAAGGAGAGTTTCTTTGATGAACGAAGGTGTCTTAGAGAACAACTTTTGGAGAACGAAGGTGAATTAGAGATCACTTTGATGACTCTGAGAATAACTTTGATAGCTCTGGGAATAACTTTTATGATTTGAGAACATCTTTGATGTCTTAGAGAACAACATTGATGTTTAGAGAACAACTTTGATGACCAGGATTAACTTTAGATGTCTCTGATGAACGAAAAGATACTTAGAGAATAACTTTGATGACTGTATTTAACTTTTTTGATGGCTCTGAGGACAGTTTTGTTGAACGAGGATGTCTCAGTAGGCTTCTTTGAATAACGAAGGTGACTCTGAGAATAACTTTTGATGACTCCGAGAATAACTTTTATGCCTCTGAGATTAACTTTGAGGATGCAAGTAAATTTTTGAGTGTTTGAGAGTGTCTTTTGATATCTCGAAGAGTCCCATTGAAGTCTTAAAGGATGTCTTTGATGTCTCAAAGGATGTCTTTGAGTGCAACTTTGATGTCTTTGAGTAAGTCCTTGATGTCTCGAAGAGAGTCTTTGACTATATTTCTTACTTAATGACATATAATTTTAGTTAGGAACAATGACGAATATGACTATTTTAGCGAAGTGAAAGGTTACTTTAGTTAAGAACAGTGTTGGAAAGAGGCTACACATGACTATTTTAAATGAGAGAAGTGATATTTCAGTTAAGAAATGACAAGGGAACATGATGAAGCAACTATTTTTTAGTTGACTGATGAATACTTTAGTTAAGGAAAAAGACAAAACATGACGAGGGAGACTATTTTTGTGCTCCCCAAAGTATAATGTCAGTTAAGAACAGCGATGAAAGATATCTTTGGTTATTTTTTCTTACTTGACAAAACATAATTTTAGTTAAGCAAAAAGACAAAAACATGATGAACATGGCTTTTTCTGTTGATGGATAATTTTAGTTATGAAATGACAATGAAACATGAAGAACACGGTTATTTTCTGATGAATGGGGAATATGTTTAGTTGTGAACAGTGCTGGAAAGATTCCTTTGACAATTTTTTCTTACTTAGCGACATATAATTTTAGTTACGAAAGTGTTGAAAAAGTTACATTTGACTATTTTTAGTGCTCCACAAAGTATAAATGTCAGTTAAGAACGACGATGATAGATATCTTTGACTATATTTTCTTACTTGACGAAAACATAATGGCTGTTACGAAATGATGAATATGACTTTTTCTGTTGATTGATGGATAATTTTAGTTATGAAATGACAATGAAACATGAAGAACACGGTTATTTTCTGATGACTAGGGAATAAGTTTAGTTATGAACAGTGTTGGAAAGATTCCTTTGACAATTTTTAGTTGACTGGATAATAAGTTTAGTTGAGAAATGACGAAAGTGACTATGTTTTAGTTGATTGGCGATAGATTTTTTTAGTTAAGGAACGTTAAATAACATGTAAGGGGAAAAACCCAGAGAACATATGGGGAACATGGCAAAGAACATATGTAAGAAAAGTTGATGAATACAGTGAACATGCTGGGAATATGAACTTACAGAGAACATGAAAACATGATAAGGAGAATAGGGATTACAAAGAATGAACACTGAACATGTGAAGAACAAGCTAAGAACATTGAGAACATGAATATTGAGTATAAAAGTTATACAGAGAACATATGATGTACATAGAAAATATGACTAGAATTTGTAGAGAACATAATGAGACTAAGAGAAAGATTACAGAAAAAATGAGAAAAAACAGGTGAAAAGAATTGAACTGAGCATGCTGTGAACATTTGTAGAACATGGAATGAACACAGAAAACATGGACAAAATGTGAAGAACACAGCTGAATATAGAGAAAATATGCAAATACAGTAAGATTATTGAAGGTTTGGATACGTTGGGGATGAGAAGGTAAGGGAGGGAAAGGGTAAGGTGAGATGAGATGAGATGGAGGAAGGTGGGAGGGGGTGAAAGATAATTACACAGGTTGGGGTTATGTGTGTACTCGGATAAGAGTTAGGCTGGAGATGGACTTGATTGAATATATTTATGTCTGATGATCTAAGGCTGAGGAAATGGAACTTGGCTAATGTCCAGATTAATTTTACTACGTTAGAAAATAAGGTGATTTTAAATCTCAGGGTGATTTAGTTGGAAAATAAAGAACTTGTACAAAATGAACTAAGCTGGGGCACAAGAGTTGAAACTTGATAACTGAACTGGTTTTTATTTACTATGTCTGAAAATGTAGTTGGGTGTTTAAATCTCAGGGGGATTTGGACTGATAGTAATGAATTTACATGAGTGAACTTGGACAGAGGACAAGAGCTAGAGTTTTATATTTGTTTACTTCATATTTACTATGTCTGAAATACAGATGTTAAAAATTTCAGGGAAATTGATGGGTTATTTACAAAGATACGAAAGAGAACTAAGGTGGGGACGAGAGCTGGAGCTCGATAACTATTTTGATCTTATTTACGGTGCCTGAAATACAGAGGGTAAAAATTTCAGGGAATTTGATGGGTTATTTAAAAAAGATACGAAAGAGAACTAAGGCGGGGACGAGAGCTGGAGCTCGATAACTGTTTTGATCTTATTTACGGTGCCTGAAATACAGAGGGTAAAAATTTCAGGGAATTTGATAGGATATTACTGAAGACACGCGAGGGGAGTAAGGTGGGGGATGAGAGCTGGAGCTCGATAACTGATTTGATTTTATTTACTAACTTTGAAGTATGTCTGCTTTAAATTTCGGGAAAATTGGTCTGTTACTAACGATCTTAGTACAATGAACTAAGGCGATGGACAAGAGCTGGAGCTCGATAACTGTTTTGATCTTATTTACGGAGCCTGAAAATACAGAGGGTAAAAAATTTCAGGGGAATTGATCTGTTACTAACGATCTTGTACAATGAACTAAGGTGGGGGACGAGAGCTGGAGCTCGATAACTGTTTTGATCTTATTTACGGTGCCTGAAATACAGAGGGTAAAAATTTCAGGGAAATTGGACTGTTACTAACGATCTTGTATAAACGAACTAAGGTGGGGGACAAGCGCTGGAGCTTGGTAACTAAATTACTGTATTGAACTACGTTTGAAATATGATTATTTTTAAATTTTAGAGGGATTGGAATGATAGTATTCATTATACGACAGGGGACTAAGGCGGGGGAACGTGAGCTAGAACATGCTTACTAACACGATTTATTTGTGTAAAACTGACTTGCTTAATGAAAAGGAGAAAACATATGATGTTGGAAAATAGCTGAACTGAATGAAAGGAGAGAGAGAGGAGGGACGGTCCAGATATTATGGAGAAGAAAAGATAAGATATGATAAGAGGAGACCTACACGAAGCGTCTGGCTGGCCGGGCGTAAGGTAAATAAAGGTGACGCGAGAGATTGCGAGGTAAGGGGGGGAGGGAGGGGGTGTGAGGTATGATACCTGAAAACCCTGACTTACACAGATGATTTTCTAAATTTATATGAAAACTATGGTTTACATAGACGATATTTGTAAGTTGAAAACATGTAAAATATGTCCGTAGAGTTATCCTGGAAACCCTAAAGAGCTACATACGTTACTTGAATTTCTCCCATAAGCCCTTAACAAACTTCCAAGTCTCGGAAATTATTTTTCTCATAAGAATTCCATACTTATAAAATCTGTGACACAAAATTTACCTGAAAACCCTGGCTTACACGCGGGATATTTCCCAGAAAAAAAAAATGTTCTGTGAGTTGTACGACTCACTAGGGTTCTCTGGCCTGAAAAAAAAAAATGTTCTGTGCGTCTTACACCGCACAGGGGTCTTCTGGCCTGAAAAAAAAATGTTCTGTGAGTCGTACGACTCACAGGGGTCCTCTGGCCTGAAAAAAAAAAATGTTCTGTGAGTCTTACACCCTACTACTGGCGCTGGGTGTGAGGGAGGCGCTGGGTGTGAGGGTGGCGCTGGGTGTGAGGGTGGCGCTGGGTGTGAGGGAGGCGCTGGGTGTGAGGGTGGCGCTGGGTGTGAGGGAGGCGCTGGGTGCGGGGTGGCGCTGGGTGTGAGGGAGGCGCTGGGTGTGAGGGTGGCGCTGGGTGTGAGGGTGGCGCTGGGTGTGAGGGTGGCGCTGGGTGTGAGGGTGGCGCTGGGTGAGGGGTGGCGCTGGGTGTGAGAGAGGCGCTGGGTGAGGGGTGGCGCTGGGTGTGAGGGTGGCGCTGGGTGTGAGGGAAGTGCTGGGTGAGGGGTGGGGCTGGGTGTGAGGGTGGCGCTGGGTGTGAGGGTGGCGCTGGGTGTGAGGGTGGCGCTGGGTGTGAGGGAGGCGCTGGGTGTGAGGGAGGAGCTGGGTGTGAGGGAGGCGCTGGGTGTGAGGGTGGCGCTGGGTGTGAGGGTGGCGCTGGGTGAGAGGGAGGCGCTGGGTGAGGGGTGGCGCTGGGTGTGAGGGTGGCGCTGAGTGTGAGGGAGGCGCTGGGTGAGGGGTGGCGCTGGGTGTGAGGGTGGCGCTGGGTGTGAGGGTGGCGCTGGGTGTGAGGGAGGCGCTGGGTGTGAGGGAGGCGCTGGGTGTGAGGGAGGCGCTGGGTGTGAGGGAGGCGCTGGGTGTGAGGGAGGCGCTGGGTGTGAGGGAGGCGCTGGGTGTGAGGGTGGCGCTGGGTGTGAGGGTGGCGCTGGGTGAGAGGGAGGCGCTGGGTGAGGGGTGGCGCTGGGTGTGAGGGTGGCGCTGAGTGTGAGGGAGGCGCTGGGTGAGGGGTGGCGCTGGGTGTGAGGGTGGCGCTGGGTGTGAGGGTGGCGCTGGGTGTGATGGAGGCGCTGGGTGTGAGGGAGACGCTGGGTGTACAGGAGACGCTGGGTGTGAGGGTGGTGCTGGGTGTGAGGGAGGCGCTGGGTGTGAGGGAGGCGCTGGGTGCGTGTTGGGGGCCTCGCCGCTCCCTGCAGCTCAACACACTACAAAAACCATTAATACCTTATCTCTCACTAACATTATCAGATTATAAATATAATTATTCCTGCCACCAGCATGCTCTCTCCTGCAGGTGCACTGCAGCCCTCTCCCACGTATGTCTTCCCTCTCCCACCATCTCCCTCCCTTTCCCACCGTCTCCCTCCCTCTCTCCCACCGTCTCACTCCCTCTCCCACCGTCTCACTCCCTCTCCCACCGTCTCACTCCCTCTCCCACCGTCTCACTCCCTCTCCCACCGTCTCACTCCCTCTCCCACCGTCTCACTCCCTCTCCCACCGTCTCACTCCCTCTCCCACCGGCTCCTTCCCTCTCCCACCGTCTCACTCCCTCTCCCATCGTCTTACTCCCTCTCCCACCGTCTCCCTCCCTCCCACGCCAGTCTTCTCGGCCACCCTCGGCATTCCCTCCCTCGCCAGTCTTTCCTCTTCCTCCCATGCCAGTCTTCCCTCTCCCACCCACGGCTCTCCTTCCCACACCATCTCGGAAAAAACGACACCATTTACCATCATTTAATACAAAAGGCAGATAATATTGCTGCTGTTTTGTACTTACAAATTAGCTCAAAGAAAACGAGGCTCCAATGGAAATTTCCTCGGAAGAAAACGGGGATATCATTGCAATATGTCGCCTTTAAATTCACCAGCTATAATAATGGGAATTATTTTCATACATTAGGCTCTGGACTGTAAACACCATAAAAACATTTCCCTTGAACCAACTAAATTATCAGTACTAAAATAGATTTAGTGTTGGCCCTCTTTCCACGTCTTGATATAATGCATCTGAGGAACAGCTGATGCGTCAGTGGGAGGGAGGCCAGCAGATGCCATATTAAAATATAATGTAACAAAAATTCTCGCATGGAGACTTGTTGCTCCACAATTATTCCCACTAAATGTAGTGTTATGGGATGTAAAGAGCTTCCATCATCAGCACGATCTTCGTCTACAATCAGGAAAATGTTCTGAATCCGAAACCCGTTATCTTATACATTCTTGGCCAGTAATGTTAAGTACATTAGAGATACCGGTGAGAACGCATGGTGAGTGTTACGAACCTTACCTCCTGTGGAGGTTGATTTCGGTTGTAAAATGTTGGTGGACACAGGGAGAGTGTATATTAATATAAATCCCCAGCTGAGATCAGAGAGGCCGCGAGTCATCATTATTACTCCGCCCAGTAAAGTAGTGCCTTCTCAGCTGGAGATCATCAGAAATAATGTGAACTTGAATAGCTTTACTATGAAAGGGAAAAATGGACTCTATAAAAAGTATGCATGAGGGAATATAGTAAATAAAATCATTAATGTGTTTGATAGCATATGTAAAGAGTAGAATATTAAGGGGCGATGAAGCAAGAGAGGGGGACGCCATCTTGACTGAAGGGGGAGGTGTATCGCTGCCGACCGTTCTTGCTATTTGAGGGGTTTTCTCCGGCCGTTCAGTCAGATAAGCCTATCCTTGTCTATATCCAAGGTTGCAAGATTGGGTAGAGTAATATTGCAGAAGTTGGAGAGGTTTTATTAGAGTCCAGGTTTCCTAGAGGCAAAAATATGTGTCGTTGGATGATAGCGGTTTAATTGTGGCTGGGTGCATGACACCAGGAATGGGACAGTGAGCCGTGGGGTGGTCAGAGCCACTTGAGTTATAATACATAGTGATCTTATGTTGTAAGGAAAACGCCTTGTTAAATGTAATCCTGTGGCTTGTACATGTAAATTTGTGACTTGTGTACTAGGCTGTTTCCCTTACTCCTCAAACTCCCTAGACAACCTTGTAAGGACCACCACCACCAAATTCTCACTAGCTCTCTATGACAACAAAAACGTATCACTACTGATAACAGTAGTATATTCTGAGCCAGATAGGGGCACTTAACAAACAATGGGGGGTACTTATCAGACAATGGAATAAGAGGCGGGGAGCCAGATAGGTCCACTTATGAGACAAAGGAATCAGAGGCGGGGTGACCGATAGACCCACCTCAAATTGTAGTCTACGGTGAGCCCCCGCCATATTTCACTTACACCGTGTATCTCCGTTTAAACACTACGTCGTTATATAGGACTAATTAAGGATATATATATTCGAACAAGTCTGAATGGCCCCTCCCTTATATGGGAGTATTTAAGGAGTATTAAATTATAAATCCTCCCCCCCCCAAAGGTTAAAAAAAAATCAAATAATTTATTAAATGCTTTATTAGGTAAAAACCACAAAATGTATAAGTAATTATGTTAGTTAATAATTGTAGTTTACAGAGTGCTCTTGCCATATTTCACTTACTACAGCTCAACCCCCCCCCCTCCCTATCCCACACCCCCATCCTCGTCAGAGTAGAATTGTGACGATTCCTCGTCAGTGAAGAGTGGGGGAAGGTCTTGAGCCCCATCCCCCCCCTCTCTTGGGGGGGTGGGGTGAGTTGGGTGGACACCTTTTGGCTGAGTTTCCTCCTCTCTCTCATCGGAAGTGTTCTGGAAAGAGATGGGGGAAATAATTTATAGTAATTAAAGGTTTTTTATATAATTATATATTTTATTAGAAAAATATTATATTTTTCTCTAAGAACAACTAGTACATACCTTTACTCCTGCAGGAGCGGCCTTGTGTCCTCTACATCAGGCATCGTCAATTAGACTACGTAACAGCATCTTGTTTGGGGCAGACCCTCCACGTAGAATTACTACTCTACAAATGTGGACGGGTCCCAAGAACTGCACTGGAGAAAAACATAAGAGGTGAAATAGAGGATATACAAACTTTTTTATTGAGGGAAATAAACATAAAATAAATCTATTAGCAGAAAGATAGGGTAATACTAACCAGGTCCTTCAAGGACTTCAATCTTCCCCGCAGGTGTTTTTTGAGAGACACCTCCCATTTCGTAGGAGGAAGACAGTCTTCTGAGGGGGATGGGTGGGGGAGAGGGGTTTTTATAGGAGGCTACACCCCTTGTTAGGTAGGTTGCCTAGCTAACAAAAATATTCTCTACACCACCTATAAGAACCAACTCCTATACCTCTACAAAATGTCCTAACACAGTGATGTTTCATAGGAAAATATCGTCTCGCATAAGCGAGGGTTCGTTTATCATTTAATTTTAAAGTAACGCTTGAAAATACATTATGTGAGTAATGTACTGTTGAAGGCAACCCCAGGTGACTCACCCTATGAACAAACATGACGCAATAGAGCCCACAGGCAAGAGTAAAATCACTCTGGAGTCTGTAGCGCATTCCAAACACCTTTGTTATTTTGTTAGTTTTAATAAATCCTTGAAAATGACGTCCGTAAGTAACCGGCGATATTGCATAACTATCAAAAAAAAACATCCGATGATTAACTTTATCAACATAAATTCCTACCCAATGTCCCATAGTGATTCTGCTGTGTGATGGTAAAATATTAGTTATGAAAACAATAGGTTTTCTTGAAGAGATATTTAAATGTTCTATCTCATCAGCATTATAACAACCTAGGTAGAGTGCTCGATCCCCTAGATTATTTTTTAAATAAATATTTATATCATAACAATTCATTGTTTTTTTACGCTCGTACGTCACACAGAACAGTTCTCTGCCCGTCGATGGATAGTACCCCGGTCGTTTCCCCAAACAGTAAAACCAGCCTGTTATATGCAACACCGCCACCAAATTCAAGCTCCATACGCAAGTTGCCAGATTTCTCCACAGGGAGGGAATCTTTTGTTTGAATGGTGGTTAAGTCAAAGGCGAATATTGATCTTCCCTTATTAAAAGAGTCATAGGCCAGTAGTGAATCACGCTCTAAGCCTAATGTCTTCAAAGTTTCATAATAAAGGCGGGAATAATGGTTATCGAAATCGCCACCAATTCGGTAAATTGCATTATTGTTCAAATACATAGCAATACTTTTCAGCTTTGCATTTTCAAAATATAATCCATTACCTTGGTGAAGACCGGCAAAATAATTCATTGGAACGATTATCATGTATATCTTGTGTGGAATTACTTGCGCCCATGGTTGATCAATTAAGAGACTAGTTTGATTCCCTGCTAGAACATATGTTTTAGAAATGTTTCTATTGAAAGTATAGGTTATGGGGTCAGGGGATGCTAACAGTGAGCTGTTTAAGGCTAAGTAAGCACTTGGGTAGGGGAACACCCGCGTCACCCATAACTTAGCATAATCCATATGCAGGCGATACTTAGAGCCATCGTCCACACTTGTATTTAGGACCCAAGCATGGGGGGAGAGCTCCAATCTTAGTCGCATATCTATATTATCTAATATGTATTGGTCTAGGGATGATATATCCAATAGGAGGGGGAAACACATCGACAAACCTTTACTTTTTAAATCACCCATAAATTTGTTATCCTTGGCGGTTGCTCCAGTAAAATAAGTATTTGTAAACTCATTAGTGATTATACCATCGTCATCTCTCCAGTCCCTACGAAAGCCTCCAATTCTCCCCAAGGAAGACATTTTTGATGGAGGCATGGAGGTAATTAATTTAATAAACGACCAATAATTAAAATTAGTATTTGTTTCAACTACCTGCTCTCCTAAAAACACCTGAACACCTTTAAACATGGTATTTGACAACCCATTCACAAATTCCACATGGTCATCCTCTTCCAATTTTGTGGTATCATCATCTTTGGTTAAAGATACCTTAAAATCTATAACAATATTAGCTAGATCTAAGAAGGCGCCCTGGGTTCCATGGATGCGGAATTCTAAGTAATTATCCCGCAAACGTTGATTAATGGGGAGGTTGACAGGTAGAATGTCTATTTGCTGCGTAGAGGCAATTGAACTCTCCACATTACGTATTCTGTTACTTCTAGGAAATTGGTCAATAATACTGGAGCTATAATATTCTAGTGGTATTTTCACCCCAGCTCCGCTAGGCTCCCCCATGATCCCCTCCGAAAGTTGAAGTATGACTGCTTACGTTAGCGAAAACACGTCAATTTTATACCCAAGACCTCGTTTACATTTTTTATTTTTATTTTTTCGCCTAGAGAGTCTTTTAATTTTACCTCCCATTACCAATTTCTTTCCCACACTCTTAAGAGCATCAATACCGTGAGTTCTCAGAGCACTCTTTACATCCCGTTTACCACTGCTTAAATCACCAAGGACATTTTTCCCAAAATCGATGGCGCTAGGTGTTACAGCTTTCATGAAAAATGGTATGGCCCGTCGAGCAATACCAGCCAAGGTCCCAAAGAAACCTCCACCAGATCTGAGATAAGGCGCTTGGAATGTGCGTATGTCATTCATCGCTCCCCCTCTCATCCCATGTCTCCTAGGGGGAGGTGCGAATATCTCCCCGAACTCCCCCTGGGAGGGTGGGTGGAACGGTATTCGCATTCTGAGGTCTCTTCCTATAATAACCTAAGTCGAGGCTAAACACTTCTTTATATATATGTTGCTATACCTTAGAGCGGATATGTAAGACCGCCGTAACCGACCTCCCATCTTCAAAACTAACCATTCGACGAAACTGATCTGTTATTTTAATACTTACTTTCTCCAACGTGTTAGTGTTTAATGTTTTGTACACTAGAGGGTGAGCCCCTCTAGAATATGAGTCATGATAATTGATTGCATCTAAGATATTTACAATCTGCCCTCCGTATCATTCCGGCTCGATGACGTCACTATAAATGAGCAAATAGTCACAACCTCCGTCAATGTCTGGGGGCGATAAGGCCACAGTCTTGGAGGCTGACGTAATGTCATCTGTTTTTGCTCGATAAATGGTGTATTTGCGACTGCTGTCAAAACCAAGTACATTAGCTATTCTGTGTTTAAATTGAAAGCTGAGAGAATTTAATGAGCCAGTACTTCCACTGTTAAGAGTTGAAGCTAGTAATACCCTCTCTACAGATTGGTCATAGGTGAGGATTGGTTCTTTATCTGAGACGTATATTTTGAAATCATCCCTAAAGCTAAGCTGCATGTCGGTTGTTATTTGTCGACTAACCACGTCTGTAATGAATTTGATGTTTCTTGATAATATGTTGGTTTTTGGGTGGAAGGTGTATATTAAGTGTTCTGGACTCTTAGAAAGAGTTCCACGTTTAAAAGTGGCAAAGATATCTATACCAGAGTCCTCCTCATCTTTGATGATGGCATTAATTCGCCTGGGGAGGAGTATGTTGACTAAAGCCACTTCATGTTTAATGGAAGGGTTTAAATGTAGTGTTGGGATGGTGTTTGTAAATGCTGAACTCGTGTTGTTGGAAATATCTCCTTGATCGAGACTGGTAAGATATATGTAATGTTCTTCCCCCATTGTCCCGTTATGTACTGAAAGGCCAATATACAGGGGATGAGTTTTTGTAAGAAGGGAGAAAATAAACAACATAACTTATATTTTATTTTATTAAACTACTTAAAGAACTACAACAGGTGAAGATTCCCACACATTTTTTTAAGAATAGTGATTAACCACACCCTCCCTCGCTACTACTACTGCTGGCTGCTGCTACCTCCACTGCTGCTTCCGCCGGGGCTACTGTAGCTGGCACTACCTCAACTTCTTTACTGGAGTGGTGGTTACAGCTTTCGTTGTTTTTTCGGGGGGGAGGATAACAGGAATATTTCCTGTGACTCACCATCGAGGATGGAGTCGCTACGGCGATTCGCCCCCGTTTCAAAGTCGAGGAGTGGCTCAATCCTCCGTTTAACTGAGGTTGATGCTGTAGGGGGTGGTGGAGGGGTGGAGGTGGAGCCGTATTCCTGAGAGTGTTTCTTCTTCCTGGGTGTGGCTGGTGGTGCTGGAGGTGTTGAACGAGAAGAGGTTCTTGGTGTGGTACCACCCTCTCCCACCACGGTGTCGAGCGTTATAGTAAGATTATCAGCACTTGGGTCGTCGAACGGGAGGGGCACCACTGATGGGGTAACAGCAGCAGGTCGTTTGAGGATGACTAACTCTTTATTGAGTTTGGCGAGTTCTTGATGAAGAGACAGCAGCATGGGTCCAATGTCCTTGTGCCAGTTGACCATACCGTCGCGGGAAGCCCCTAAGCCGTAGGGTACCACTAGTCGAGTCATGGTTGGGGTTGCCGCCATTAAATTGCCCACCTTTGTTAGGCTCATCTTGAGCCAGTATCTGCGGTTCTTGGCGGTATCCAGGGTGACGTTAGTGACGTAGTGTGTGTCGGCGGAAGTCTGCACTTGTTCCTGGGCTATTGGGTTTGACTCGAAGGGGGCTCCTGCCCCGAATGCAGAAATCAACCCCACAAAAGTGGGCCTGAAGAAAAGGACGGGCTCCTCTATGAGATCTTGTCCGTCGGAGGGGAGTGGGGCTATCTTCACAACAATGTCCCCCGGGGTAGACAGACAACGAATTATAGCCCTATTGGCATTACCTAGTCCTTCACGTTCCACACGGGCGTAAGAGAACGTCTTCCAGATGACGGAAGCCAGTCCATAGGGTCGCACAACGGCAGCTGGGAGGTCATAGATTATCACATCTCCCACCCCAAAGGCGTGGGAGTCAGTGATATCGTCGCCGATGGTCTTGATACAAGCCAGAGACATGGTGAGAGGGCGGGTGAGAGGAGCGTGTCGACAACTGTAGTATAGTGTTCCAGGAGCGGCGGTGGGCGACCTTTAAATACACCTGTGACCCACCTGGGGGGAGAGGGATGAAGGGGTGGGGGGTAGAGATCACCTTATGTGCCCATAGACACTCCGCCCAGACTCAAAGGCTGTAATCATATCACGATGTTGGAAGGTTAATTTTTCCATCTGCCAAATCTCTGTCTGGATCTCCTGAGATGAATACTCCTCATACCTTTTCACCGTTTCTCCAAATGACTTAAAAAACCGTTCTGGGGGAGCACTCAACACAAGACGGTCATAACAATCCCATAAGGCATATATCAATCTACTTTTGTGTTCGACAAACTTGTAGTAACGTTGAGTAGCAACCAAACGCTTCAATAGGGGAGATTTTTCTCCCTCCTCTACTGCCGCAGGGGGGGTAGAAGCTCTCTCCATGCTGGATACACAACTAAATATAATGTCGTTTAAGATGTGCTTCATATAGTTTTTTTTCAATACGGTTCCCAATGGGGCCTCCTATGGACACCCCTACCCCCTTTTAACTGTGATCTGGCGCGAGAATTACGTATAAAGGATGGGTCTACACCAGCCACCTTCAGTAAAATCCTTACATCTGCCTTGTCAGCCGTCCTAAATTGTCCTTTAGTAAAGGCTAAAGTTTTAATTATATCTAAAATATTTAAATTTTGCACAGGCTTTAATAAATTCCTGCGACTATCCCATACCACCTGTTGACTGTTTTGTTCAAACATGTTTAATAATGTTTTGACGTGGGGAATTTCCCCTATTTTAAAATACACATTTATTAAGTTGTCCAGACTTGGGTTTTGGGGTGTGGTGGTGGTGGCTTTGTGGCGAGAGGGCCCAGCAACAGCTACCCGCATCTCAGGCGGTAGAATGGAATGTATCCTTTTTTTTATTTGTTTTTTTAAAGGGCGACGGTCGCACCTGTCCCGCGTTTTTTGTTGAAAGAAGCCCGCGGGGGCAGGCACCTGCGCGGCGGCGGGCGCTGCGGGGGGGGGGGGGCGGGCAATATCTTTTAAAGGTTGCCTGACCAGTCCCCCCCGTCTGGTAGGGCTATAACGTTCAAAGGAGCTACCGTGGCAACACCGTCCACAAGTTGTTGTTGCTGCTGGGGGTGTAGGGGGAGTGTCCACTCCCCCCACTCCATCATCACCACCACTAGAGTCACAGCCAAGGTGCTTACAGCTACCACCAACATTATTAGCCGAATTGCCCCATTTGCTTTCGTTTTTTAAAAAGAAGGACTTATTTCCACCTCTACCACTGGTGGAAGAGGGTGGAGCCACCTCATTAAGAGGTGATGGAGTACTCTCGTTTTTATTAAATAAATATTTTTCAGCAACGAGTCGTGGTACTAGGCAATATTCTTTCACCATTTTTTCTCTTCTTACGTAATTACTTTATTAGAGAGGAAATTAACGATACAGCCAAAGATAACAGAGCTGCCAATATAGTGCCACCTCTCCTAGAGGTTAAAATGATTTTCTTTTTGTACAATGGAGTTTTCTTACGCGCTACAGAACGAATGTCATTCTGATACCTCTGTAGTCCATTAATTATCTGAGGTTGAACTGGGATGTTTCGTTTCAGAAAATTGGCAAAAATTTCACAAATTGATTCAATTTCCTGTCGTTTTAAAGCCTTGATTAGTTTATTCCGATTCTTGGGTGATAAATTGTTTAATAAAAATAACAGTTGATGGTGTTTCTCTACGAGAGAGTCCTGATGAACTGTCATTTTTTTTTTCAAAATTTGACGATGTCTTGAGCTTTAATCCAGCAATTGCTAGAATCTGGGTACCCTCTCCACTTGACGAAATATTCTCTGTGTCCTTTCGATGTCTTCCTAGACTGTAATATCGTTATGGGAAAATAGTCTGGAAGCGTTGTTGGAATCAATTCTTGCTCATAAAACATACCACTGATCGGCTCGTTGGTTAAATCTTTGACTTTATAGGTAGGGATTGGTTGTGTTCTATCGATATGAGACACTTGAAATATTTCTTCTGTATTTTGGGGCCAAAAGCCCTTGTGAAATATATTCCTTCGCTTTGCTAGTCGTACATACTGCCCAACCTGCAGTTGTGGACTGATGGAAGTTATGGGGTGGTCATTGTTTAAATACATGACCTTAAACTGTCTTCGTATATCTTCAATGTTTTGCAACTTATGGATGGCATGTGGAGTATTTTTTAGTATTCTGTGGAAAGTGTGGTTGTATACATTCACAACTTTTGGAAGGATGTGAATGTATTGTAAAGAATTAGCCTGGGTCATATAATGATACAGTTTATGTTTTAAAGTTTTGATGGCTCGCCCCACTATACTAGATTTCATTTCCGAAAATACACTATATAACTTAATATTTTTCTTGTTCAGATAATTTTGAACAGTCCTGTTGTAAAATTCTCTACCTCGGTCAGTGAATATTCGTCTTACCCCGTGAAACTGAGAGGTTTCCTCTAAAATCTTCTTTAGAGTAGCTACCACATCAGTTGAATTTTTTGTTTTTAAAGTTTGAGTCTGCATTAGGCGAGAATAAACATCGACACAAATCAAAATATATTTTACACCACTATTGTATTTTTGTAAACTACAAAAGTCTCCCAAATCACAGGCAGTTATGGTGCGGGGTTTAGGAGCTAATATTTTTCGCCGAGGAAATCTAACTAAATTTCTTCTATGTAATGTGTAAGATCGTTCCCCACGGAGAAATTCCCTCACATCTGCAATACTGATGCTGGTGTCTTTAAGTCTGGCAGCCTTATACAATTTTTGAATTGATCCTGTGAAACCACCCAGAGTAGAAATGTCATTATAGATGGAGGTAAGAATTGACCGTTTCTGTGTCGTTAAAGGCATTTTTTGTTTTGTTCACATATGATAAACAATTTCACACTGGTCTTCATTGACAATCCCCGTTCGTAGTTGTAATGTCTCAGGAACTGTCAGATCAACCAATAAATAGCCATACTCTCTCTGGGATATTGCCCGTCGGTATATTTCGACGAAATTATTCGTCGAAATATAGGACCTCTGATATAGGAAATATAGGACCTCTGGGACCTACCAGAGGTCCCAAAACAGAAAACGGGACAGTTCGTCACTTTCACTAGCCGCTTCCATTTTCTAATACGATAATTTTTGCCCTTATGTAATGCATACGAGCGAAAAGCGACGTTGTTTGTAGGACAGGTTGTCCTGCCACAGGTGAGAGTTGAGTGCAGGTGGTGACCAACCCCTGTAGGTGCAACCGTTCCCTGTCAGAGGGACTACTTACTCAATGACCCCCCCATACACCCAATCACCCTACATGCAACACTTAACAGATACGCTATACATACACCAATAATCAGAGTTCATAAAAACAACAAATCACGAGTGTATTGATACAACACTCGCCAGGAAGCACGCTCTCGCGCTCAAAAAACATCCTGCAGAAAATCATCTCATTTATATGTTAGATTCCAAGTCATTATATCATCAAAAATAATTTTCTTCTCTTCCAAGACGAAGGAAGTCCGTCTGAGTCCATAAATTACCTGACAAACAAACGCACAAACTCTTTACAGATAAACACCACAAAATATGCAAAAACGTAGATAATAAAAACGCTTCGTTTAAAATAACAAGCGAGGAAATTGTCCTCATTCCTTCATCGACCAAGATCGACCGTATTGAGGGTGCCAGCCCCCGGCCCCACGGTAGTGTTGACCAAGTGTTGCTATACACCTGGCTGTATTGTTGATCGTGCCAGCTTTATTTATGAGTTTAATGTTTATGAGTTTCAAACTCTTTATGAGTCAAAGTTTTATTGGTGGACTTGCTTTGTTGTCGACCAGATAGCTATGTTGTTGACATGGTTATATTGTTGACAATGTTTGGTTGTTTATCTGGCTTTGTTGTTGATCTGGCTTTGTAGTTTACCTGGCTTTGTAGTTTACCTGGCTTTGTTGTTGATCTGGCTTTGTTGCTTACCTGGCTTTGTTGTTGATCTGGCTTTGTTGTTTACCTGGCTTTGTTGTTGATCTGGCTTTGTTGTTTACCTGGCTTTGTTGTAGATCTGGCTTTGTTGTTTACCTGGCTTTGTTGTAGATCTGGCTTTGTTGTTTACCTGGCTCTGTTTTTACCTGGCTTTGTTTTTTACCTGGCTTTGTTGTTTACCTGGCCTTGTTTTTTACCTGGCTTTGTTGCTTATCTGGCTTTGTTGTTTATCTGGCTTTGTTGTTTATCTGGCTTTGTTGTTTACCTGGCTTTGTTGTTGTCTGGCTTTGTTGTTTACCTGACTTTGTTGTTGATCTGGCTTTGTTGTTTACCTGGCTTTGTTGTTTACCTGGCTTTGTTGTTGATCTGGCTTTGTTGTTGATCTGGCTTTGTTGTTTACCTGGCTTTGTTGTTTACCTGGCTTTGTTGTTGACCTGGTTTTATTGTTAATCTGGCTTTGTTGTTGATCTGGCTTTGTTGTTTACCTGGCTTTGTTGTTTACCTGGCTTTGTTGTTGACCTGGTTTTATTGTTAATCTGGCTTTGTTGTTTACCTGGCTTTGTTGTTGATCTGGCTTTGTTGTTTACCTGGCTTTGTTTTTTACCTGGCTTTGTTGTTGATCTGGCTTTGTTGTTTACCTGGCTTTGTTGTTGATCTGGTTTTGCTGTTGACCTGGCTTTGTTGTTTAACTGGCTTTGTTGACCTGACTTCATTATTTACCTGGCTTTGTTGACCTGACTTCATTATTTACCTGGCTTTGTTGACCTGACTTCATTATTTACCTGGCTTTGTTGACCTGACTTCATTATTTACCTGGCTTTGTTGACCTGACTTCATTATTTACCTGGCTTTGTTGACCTGACTTCATTATTTACCTGGCTTTGTTGCTGATCTGGCTTTGTTGTTTACCTGGTTTTGTTGTTGACTCACATTTGTTGTTTAACCGGCTTTGTTCTTGACTCGGCTTTGTTGCTAATCTGTCATCGTTTCTGTCCGGGCTTTGTTGTTGACTCGGCTTTGTTCTTGACTCGGTTTTGTTGTTGACCTGGCTTTGTTGAAGACCCGGGTTTGTTGATGACCCGGATTTGTTGTTGACCCGGCCTAATTGTTGACCTGGCTTTGTTGATGACCCGGCTTTATAGTTGACCATCCTCTCTTGATGACTTGGCTTTGTTGTTGAAAAGCTTCTGTTGTTGACACGGCTTCGTTGATGACTCGGCTTTGTTGATGACCTAGCTTTTTTTGTTGACCCAGCTTTTTGTTGACCCGGCTTTCTTGTTGACCCGGCTTTCTTGTTGACCCGGCTTTCTTGTTGACCCGGCTTTCTTGTTGACCCGGCTTTGTTATTGAACCGGCTTTCTTGTTGACCCGGCTTTCTTGTTGACCCGGCTTTCTTGTTGACCCGGCTTTGTTATTGAACCGGCTTTCTTGTTGACCCGGCTTTCTTGTTGACCCGGCTTTGTTGGTGACCCGACTTTGTTATTGAACCGGCTTTCTTGTTGACCCGGCTTTCTTGTTGACCCGGCTTTGTTGGTGACCCGACTTTGTTATTGAACCGGCTTTGTTGTTGATCCGGATCTTTTATTTGTCATTCCTTTATTAAATACTATGCAATAGATAGATAAAATCTACATCAGTTTACAAAGGAAAATACTACATTTATATATATTTTATATAATTATCAGTAAACTAATTTTATATATCATAACAATATGAAGCCTATACCACCAATGGTGGGTAAAAATATGAAGCCTATACCACCAGTGGTGGGTACCAATATGTAGTCTTTACCACCAGTGGTGGGTACCAATATGTAGTCTATACCACCAGTGGTGGGTACCAATATGTAGTCTATACCACCAGTGGTGGGTACCAATATGTAGTCTATACCACCAGTGGTGGGTACCAATATGTAGTCTATACCACCAGTGGTGGGTACCAATATGTAGTCTATACCACCAGTGGTGGGTACCAATATGTAGCCTATACTACCAGTGGTGGGTACCAATATGTAGTCTATACCACCAGTGGTGGGTACCAATATGTAGTCTATACCACCAGTGGTGGGTACCAATATGTAGTCTATACCACCAGTGGTGGGTACCAATATGTAGTCTATACCACCAGTGGTGGGTAACAATATGTAGCCTATACCACCAGTGGTGAGTAACAATATGTAGTCTATACCACCAGTGGTGGGTAACAATACTAGCCTATACCACCAGTGGTGGGTAACAATACTAGTCTATACCACCAGTGGTGGGTAACAATATGTAGCCTATACCACCAGTGGTGAGTAACAATATGTAGTCTATACCACCAGTGGTGGGTAACAATACTAGCCTATACCACCAGTGGTGGGTAACAATATGTAGCCTATACCACCAGTGGTGGGTAACAATATGTAGTCTATATCACCAGTGGTGAGTAACAATATGTAGTCTATACCACCAGTGGTGGGTAACAATATGTAGTCTATACTACCAGTGGTGGGTAACAATACTAGCCTATACCACCAGTGGTGGGTAACAATATGTAGTCTATACCACCAGTGGTGGGTAACAATACTAGCCTATACCACCAGTGGTGGGTAACAATATGTAGCCTATACCACCAGTGGTGAGTAACAATACGTAGCCTATACCACCAGTGATGGGTAACAATATGTAGCCTATACCACCAGTGGTGGGTAACAATATGTAGCCTATACCACCAGTGGTGGGTAACAATATGTAGTCTATACCACCAGTGGTGGGTAACAATATGTAGTCTATACCACCAGTGGTGGGTAACAATACTAGCCTATACCACCAGTGGTGGGTAACAATATGTAGCCTATACCACCAGTGGTGGGTAACAATATGTAGTCTATACCACCAGTGGTGGGTAACAATACTAGCCTATACCACCAGTGGTGGGTAACAATATGTAGCCTATACCACCAGTGATGGGTAACAATATGTAGCCTATACCACCAGTGGTGAGTAACAATACGTAGCCTATACCACCAGTGATGGGCAACAATACATAGCCAATACCACCAGTGGTGGGTAACAATATGTAGTCTATACCACCAGTGGTGGGTAACAATATGTAGCCTATACCACCAGTGGTGGGTAACAATATGTAGCCTATACCACCAGTGGTGGGTAACAACACGTAGCCTATACCACCAGTGGTAGTAACAATATGTAGTCTATACCACCAGTGGTGGGTAACAATACTAGCCTATTCCACCAGTGGTGGGTGTTATATCTTAAAAGTGCTACTATGGGGGTCTAGTATTAATTATGTGTAGGGTCAGCAGTTAGCATCAAGATGTACCCAAAGTAATGGAGATCTTAAAGGCCCAGCCCCAATATGATAAAACCCGTGATAATTAATTGGCTACAAGACAATGTCAGCCTAGAGGTAGATCATAGATCTCCTACACAGGAAGAATAGATACTCCTTTAAACCAACTAACTTATTTATTAACCCCGTAACAACCCCCCATATACATTCACACCAATAACAATAATTACTTTACCACACAATCTAACGTTAAAAGCCTTGGTCCACATAAGCAGGATACAAGGTTTTACAATGAGCACAAGCTAGGGTAAAGTTTACTAGGTAAGAACTTGAAGCTTGAACCAGCTTAGGGTAGTGAGACCACGTGGGGTATCCTAACACAACACAACACTTAGGGGTACTCAAACACTGGCAAATACTGCCCAAGGTCTACACAAATCTTACAATGCCAGAGTAGGCACAATTAAATACACAGTACTTATCTTAGTGGTTACAGGAACTTAAGGTAAGGGAAAGAAGTAAGAGGAAGGGTAGAGGGGTGCAGAGCAACTCAGAAAAGGTCTTGACACCACGAACGCCAGCCAGAGAGGGAGCAGCAGCCACCAGCCTCCTCTCTCCAGCTCACTCGTTGCCGGCAGACTACTCAGCTAATCGTACAGCAGCCCTATGTCCAAGCTTACTCAGATCTACTTTACTAATACTTTCTAATCATTTGTAAACATAGTTGCTGCCTATTTTATTAATTCATAATCAATCACAAGCTCTGTCGGAAAATCCGACACCATTTAATACCATACAGACAGATAATAATTGCTGCTGTATTACCAACAAGTTAACCCATAGAAAACGTAACTTGTAGTGGAATTACCGTCTAAAGAAAACATGATATCATCACCACATACTATTATAATTCACCAGCTATTCTGCTGGGAATTATTCTTAAATACATTAGTCTTTGGACTTTACCATCATAAAAAACCTCATATAAATTAACTTAATTATCAATATTAAAGTAGAGTAAATGTGACCCTTCTATCACTTATTGACATCTGGACAATGTAAGCTAGGCGTCAGTGAGGAAGGAGGGGCAGCCATTGTTGTGTCACCTCCGAGACGAGTGGAGCAAATTCGGCTCCTATCATATCTGGACAATGTAGGCCAGTAGCGTCAATAGTATGGAGTGTTAGACATTGCCATTGTTTATACTAAGACCAGAGGCACACGGGAGCAAATACGGCTCCTGTTAATTTTACTTGGACGTAGTGTTATGGAAACCAAAGGTGTACCATCTTCAACACGCTGTCAACAAATCAAGTTAAGTGTTCTTTCCGAAACCCGTATATCTATCATTAGTGGCCATTAATGTCATTGGGTAGGGTGACCCGGTTAGAACGCGAGGCAGCCTCAAACTAAAGGTAATTAAGCCAGGTCTTTATTGTTCCATGTACAGTATTTTCTCTGATATACCTGTCATATATAGGTATCTGGCTTTACAGCTATCGCCCTTTTAACAGGTCAAGACGAGGAAGTATCTTTTGTGCATCAGTTACCAGGGTGATGGAAGCTACCTCAAAGAGGGAAAATGTGGAGTCTACACCCTAGTTATACCTGGTGGACTAACCTGCTGTACTATAAGATAAGGAACCTCTTCAATGTATGTAGTCTAATACTGTAGTTTGATTGGCTGCATATATATAAATTTAATTACTATAAACACCCCACTAATGTGTAGAGGATCGATTTGTGAGATTGAGATTATTGCAGAAATACAGTCCACTTATCATTTTACAAATTGCTATCGAAGTATATAAATTAACGTAAATATAAATTCATATAAATTAAATAAACATAAATCTCACAGGTCGGTTCCCACAAGCTCAGTCTTTAAATGCTCTGTGAGAAACAAGAATCGTCTTACATCTGGCAGGGAAGATACAAACAAAGACACCTCACCATGCATCCCAAATAATATAAAGTAGTTTATATAGCTCAATTTGACCTCTGGTTTCCACTGATGAACCCAGGGTTGTATCACTCCTCCCCCTTCAGAGAAAAAAAATGTGACTACTAGAATAGTAGTCATATTTTTTTGTAAGAGTATATAGAGAATAAAAAGGAAAATCTATGACATAAAAGAAAATAAATCAAAACAACAATTTCTCTGCAAGAAAAGTACCGAGGAATTCTCTGAAAGAAAAAACACTACACACACACACAAAAAAAAAACAGGGAAGTAAATAAATTGGACACGGAATATTTAATGTCACAGGAGATCCTACAAAACAAAAAAATAACTAAAGCATGACAGTTGGTATATGGCTTCCTGTGGCCCAGATGAATGTTACTCAGGCAACCGGGACAGAGCGTCGGCTATCACGTTGAGCCGGCCCGGTAGGTGGATAATGGAAAGATTGAAGTCCTGTAGGTACAATGCCCACCTGAGGATGCATTTATTTTTTTCCTTCATTTGATTCATGAAAACTAGTGGGTTATGGTCTGTGTACACTTCCACTATATTACCTGTGAGGCAGACTTCAAATTTTTTACATGTTAACACTAGCGCCAACGCCTCTTTTTCTACCACTGAATAATTGTGTTGCTCATTGTCAAATTTCACAGAGTAATAATATACTGGGTGTTCCACTTGATCATCCCCAGTTTGCAACAACACTGCACCAGCACCCGAGTCAGACGCGGGAACATGAATTTTAAATGGTCAGTCAAACTTTGGACTAGCGAGCACTGGGGCGGAAGCTAAGATCAATTTCAAATTTATAAATTGCCTCTGCACAGTCTGATGACCACTTAAATTTAACGGCCTTCCGCAACAAGTCTGTGAGAGGAGTGGCAACACTGGAAAAGTTCTGACAAAAACTGTGATAGTACGCACACATACCGATAAACCTTTGAATGTGTTTTTTAGACTGGAGCACAGGATACTCCAGAATGGCACTGATTTTATCTTGCCGAGGTAACACTTTTCCTTGGCCCACTTCATAACCGAGGTACATCACTGTGCCATGGCCAAAATGACACTTTTTTGCATTTAAGGTTAGATTTGCATTTTTCAAAACTGTGAACAACTGGCATAACCTAGCTATGTGGTCAGCCCAATTACTATCAAAGAGCACAATGTCATCTAAATACGCTCGACAATTTGGCACATTAGCGAGAAAAAGAGTTCATTATCCTCTGGAATGTGGCAGGGGCATTACACAAGCCGAACGGTAACACTTGATACTCAAAAACACCCTTGGGTGTCACGAACACAGTTAGTTGTTTAGTCCGTTCAGTGAGCGGGATTTGATAGTACCCCCTTGAGAGGTCGAATTTCAAGACGTACTAGGTGTTTCCGAGTTCGTCGATGCAGTTTTCGAGGAGGGGCAGCGGATAGGCATCCACAATGGTCACCTTGATGAGCTGCCGATAGTCGGTGCATAATCGCCAGGAGCCGTCTGGTTTGGGGACCAAAAGGCAGGGCGAGCACCAAGAGCCCTGGCTCGGCTGGATGAGGCCGTGCTGGAGCAGGAAGTCGACCTCCTTCCGTATGATGGCCTTCTTTTCCGGACTCATCCGATAGGGTTGAAGGCGAATGGGGGTGTAGTCTGTCAACTTGACATCATGGTAAATGGCATCAGTCTGGGTCTGCATGGATGTCTCCGAACAGACTGGAGAATTCGTCAAGCAACGACTGCACCTCTTCACGTTGGGCCGTCTTCAAATGGGACAGTCCCTCCTCCACAGCATTCACAGAACTAGAATTATTGAGAATGAGATTAGTTGGGTCCCCAGAACAATCATCCCCTCCCTCACTGGAAATGGAAACATTGGTTAGTGCAATGGGCCTGGGGCCCTGGAACTTCTTCAGCCGATTCAAGTATACGAGCATTACCTGGTTACGCTTGTCAGAGTGCCTCACTTTGTACGTGAGGTCCCCAGTCTTTTCTGTCACAATGTAGGGGCCTTCATACTTGTGGGACATAGTGTTCCCTAGTCGAGGCGTTAATACTAGGACAGGGTCACCAGGCAGAAATACCTGCAACTTAGCCTTAGCATCGTTTCATTCTTTCATATTTTCTTGGGGCCTTCCCAAGATACTTTAGTGCAGCCGCCTTGCTGTCCTTGAGTCTCTGGTGGTGTTGCGCAAAGAAAGCCGAACCTTCGGTTAACGTTACGTTCCCTAACAGATTCTCCTGTAACATTTGCAAGGGTCCACGAACTTTATGGCCAAAGACTAACTCAAAAGGAGAACAACCCAGTGAACTTTGTAACTCCTCTCTAGCAACAAACAAAACATACGGCAAGTTCTCATCCCAGAAGGTGTGGGAACTCTCGCATGATGTCTTCAACATCTTCTTCAGAGTTAGATGGAACCGCTCAATTACCCCCTGAATCTGTGGATGGTATGGGCTGGAAACCTTATGAGTTATTCCATGGTCCTTACAAAATTGTTCAAAAATATCAGACATAAAGTTAGTACCATTGTCAGTTTGCACGACCCGAGGCAGTCCAAAAGTGGAAAAAAATTTGCAACATACGAGCAACAACAGTCTTTGCTTGGATGTTCCTTACAGCAAAAGCCTCTGGGTAACGGGTCGTGATACACATCAACGTGATTAGGTAAATATTACCCGACTTAGTTCTAGGTAATGGACCAACACAGTCCATTACCACATGAGAAAATGGTTCCTCCGGCACGACAATAGGCCTTAGAGGAGCTTTAGGTGGAGTCTGGTTTGGTTTCCCAACAAGTTGACAAGCAATACATGCATTACAAAATTTTGCCACATTACTTTTCAGCTTGGGCCAAAAGAAATACTTGCAGATTTTGTGATAAGTAATATTAATACCTTGATGTTCCCCCATAGGATCATCATGAGCAGCTGATAAAACTCTTTCTCTATAGCAGGTCGGCAACATAACCTGGTGGACTACCTCCCACTCATTTGACAAGGGAGTACTCTGTGGTCTCCATTTGCTCATCAAAATCTGATCATTGTAGTAGTACCCAGTTGCTGCGTCTACAATTTCCTCCTTAGAGATGGCTACCTCATGGCATTCTGCAAGACTGGGGTCAGCTTTCTGTAACTCACTCAAGGAGGCGTACAGGCCTTGATCAGATGCCATTGGCTGAGGCTCAACATTGTTCTCCTCACTACTCTCGGTAGGTGGCGGTGGCAGGCTCTCCACAATGTCCTCGGCCACGTCATCGAGTCGGGCCATGAATGTGTCCGCAAGGTCCACTTGGCTTTCACCACTCAGAAAGTTCCTCGTTTCCTCGGGATTTACCACCTTGGCAAGCACAGGGCTGCCCTTATATTTAAGTCCCATAGACCTGGTCACCGCACACGCAGGGTACACAACATTATCCTCTGCGGCGGGTAGATCTAGGGAAACCTTAGGGGTAGGCAACATAATAGGCAGTCTGGAGTCCCCTACCTTACCCCCTGCTAAATCATTACCCAATATTACATCAACATTAGGAAAAGGTAGGTACGAAGTGACTCTGACTGTACAAACACCCTTGTGGAAATCAGATTCCAGGGTAACCTTACGGAGGGGTACTGCTCGAGTATCACTAGTGACACCCTCAACCAGTACTACCTCTCCAGTGTCGAGAGTGTTGGCACCTTGCAAAGCACTCCCTAAAATTAAAGTCTGGATGGAACCGGTGTTTCGGAAGATCACCACATCCTTCCAGGAAGAACCTTCAGACAAAAGTAGTCTCCCTTTTGATAAGAATGGGGTAAGCAGGTCCAACCACTGAGGATTGGAAGTCTCACTCCCTAACCCTTCAGAAGGCCTCAAGCCCTGTGTCACAACGAGAGCATTGGGTCTTTTTTCTGGGTACAGTTGCCAACAACGGCTAGTAATGTGGTTTGGACGTTTATAGTGACCACAGATACATCGGGGAGAAGAGACATTACTAACAGGATTACCCTTCGGTTCACTCTTAGGTGCCGTTTGGCTAGACACTTTAACAGGGTTAGTTATGTCTGAAACAGAAAGTGCATTAGTTAAAGGGTTAGAATGAGCTGGTCTGGACTGGCTGTGGGTATAAGTTTTGCTACTCTGTGGGGTATAATTATTTTTATTGGGCCTTTTGCCCGCCAACTGGTAGTTTTCTGCCATCTTGGCCAAATCCCCTATTTTAGAATCTACCTCTATCCTTCCTCTAATGTACTGTGCTACATTCTCTGGCATATTATCTATAAAGTGTTCCATTAAAACTAAATTCTTCAGTGCCTCGTATGTTTCGGCTTTAGCCGAGCGAATCCATTTTTCAAACAATCTAATTTGATCATTAGCAAATTCAGTGAACGGTTGGTTGTGAGTAGGCCTAAGGTTGCGATAAGCTTGGCGGTGAGCTTCAGGAGTAATTTCATATGTCCTCAAAATTCGTTCCCTGACATTATCATATTCAAAACACTTGTTTTCAGGCATGTTTATAAAAATATCTTGGGCCTTACCCCTAAGTCTTCCCTGTAGGATTTTCACCCACTCTTCCTTTGGCCAGTTCATGGACATGGCCAATCTCTGAAAATGGTCGAAAAACCTTTCAGGGTCCGACTCTGAAAATTCAGGCAAGTTATGCTTTTTCTCATAATGCCTGGGGTTTGAATCCCCGGCAGGTGGTGGGCCAGTGGTATTCACTCTAATTCTAGTCTCCTCGGTTTTGAGTTTTTGCTCCTCTGGTCTTATTTTTGCTAACTCTAGAGCTATCTCTCTGTCCCTATGAGCTGCACTTTCCGCTTGGCTAGGCTGGCATAAAGGTGTATCATCTGGCAATAGTTCTTGGTCCATACAATGTTGTAATATTTCATTCACCAAAGTCCACTTTTTATCCACGTCATTTAACTCGAGGCCAAATTCCTTGCCTAACAATACAAAATTAGACTTGGTAAGCTTCTTGATCTCTACCACTGAAGGATTCCCTGCCAGTTCCTGCATTTTAGCCTCCATCACTAATTAATTTAGCTCCTAGCCAAAGAAAAAATTAAAAAACAAAAATTGGGAAAAAACAAAAATTTGCACGGCCCCTAACACAAGGCCAACTTACCTCAATCGTGAAGGGATCCAGCTGGGTGTCCAGTCAGTGCAAGCTATCCTTTGCTAGATGAGCTGGGCCCTAGGCTAACACACAACTGTTCTGCGGAAAACAGGAATTTTTAGTTTTGGCACTCAAAAATTTAATTTTTTTGCAATTATTGTTCCTCCCAGTCTGGCCAACCACTTGTTATAAACTTAAATGTGCTGCTATGGGGAATCTAGTATTATTATGGAGTAGGGTCAGTAGTTAGAAAACAGATGTATCCCTAGTAATGGAGATCTTAAAGGCTTGGCCCCTAATAAAAAGATATGAGTAAACTTATAGTGGCTTATTACTGAAATTGTCAGCCTAGAGGTAGATCATAGATCTCCTACACAGGAAGAATGGATACTCCTTTAACTAGCTTACTTATTTATTAACCCTTTAACAACCCCCCTATATACATTCACACCAATAACAATAATTACTTTACCACCCTATCTTACGTTAAAAGCCTTGGTCCACATACCTTACATTGAGGTTACCTTGAGGTGCTTCCGGGGCTTAGCGTCCCCGCGGCCCGGTCGTCGACCAGGCCTCCTGGTTGCCAGACTGATCAACCAGGCTGTTGGATGCGGCTGCTCGCAGCCTGACGTATGAGTCACAGCCTGGTTGATCAGGTATCCTTTGGAGGCAAGATACAAGGTTTTACAATGAGCACAAGCTAGGGTAAAGTTTACTAGTGAAGAACTTGAAGCTTGAGGCAGCTTAGGGGTAGTGAGACCACGTGGGGTATCCTAACACAACACAACACTTAGGAGTATCCAAAACACTGGCAAATACTACCCATGAACTTCACAAATCTTACAATTCCAGAGTAGGCACAATAATATACAAGGTACTTATCTTAGTGGTTACAGGAACTTAAGGTAAGGGAAAGAAGTAGGAGGAAGGGTAGAGGGGTGCAGAGCAACTCAGAAAAGGTCTTGACACCACGAATGCCAGCCAGAGAGGGAGCAGCAGCCACCAGCCTCCTCTCTCCAGCTCACTCGTTGCCGGCAGACTACTCAGCTAATCGTACAGCAGCCCTATGTCCAAGTTTACTCAGATCTACTTTACTAATACTTTCTACTCATTTGTAAACATAGTTGCTGCCTATTTTATTAATTCATAATCAATCACAAGCTCAGTCTTTAAATGCTCTGTGAGAAACAAGAATCGTCTTACGTCTGACAGGGAAGATACAAACAAAGACACCTCGCCATGCGTCCCAAATAATATAAAGTAGTTTATTTAGCTCAATTTGACCTCTGGTTTCCACTGATGAACCCAGGGTCGTAACAGTGGGTAACCATACTAGCCTATACCACCAGTGGTGGGTAGCAATATGTAGCCTATACCACCAGTGGTGGGGTGACAATACTAGCCTATACCACCAGTGGTGGGTAACAATACTAGCCTATACCACCAGTGGTGGGTAACAATATGTAGCCTGTACCACCAGTGGTGGGTGACAATACTAGCCTATACCACCAGTGGTGGGTAACAATATGTAGCCTATACCACCAGTGGTGGGTAACAATAAACTACGAAATGTTAGGTTACTACATAGGTTAATTGAACAGTAAGGCTTATCTATAGAGTCGCAAAGGCCTGGTAATAGACACGAGTTTCTTTCAGGTAATCCGGGAACCTTATTGGGGAGGAACACTGTGGTGACTTAAGTAGCCTCGTGGTGCACCAGGTCTTCTCGATAATGTCCGCTCGTACTGTACCTGCCAAATAAGTTATAAGTAATACACTGTTACCACTACACAGCATATATTCCAAGAAGTTGGGTCTGTATTAATAACTTGTCTTACCCATTATGGTTAGAGCGCATGCATCATACCCGGGCAACGTTAAAGAGATCATAACGGCCAATAACATAAACTACAACAATTGCTCGGAAATAACACTTTCCTGGTACGATGAGTTCGTTGGTTGTGTGGAAATGCTTCTTTCCTGTATCAAGAACTCGGGAAATGTGACTATGGTTGGCATTTAAGACATAAAACTTGCAGGCGTCTTCTTTGCCAAGCGCTCAGGTCGTGCTTCTAGTCTCAATGCCTCGCATCTAAAGTTTATCCCTAGAAAGGGGGGACACTTCCCATCTGTTTGGTCCAAATACATCATTATCGACGTGGGGAAAGTGATGCTTGAATTATTTTTTATTTAGGTACAGTAATAAGGTATTTTATTTAGGTATTAATAAGTGCTGTTTCATCATATTTAGTTTTCACATTGGAAGTTTCATGTTACTACAAGAGAGAAATTATACGAATAGTGGATTCTGCATATGTGGCAACGTCCCAGTTTATTTGGGATGTTGCTGATTACGTTCTCTTTGAGAAATTAGTAATGTTAGAAATATTAGTATGTACCTGACATAACAGTTTTAACTTGGTATGTCAGGGGTAAGAAGATATTGTGTCAAAATTTTAGTCATAATTCTGTGGGGGGGGGGGGAGGAAATACGGGTCGAATTCCAGTGTTTAGAACTGAGGAACACTGATAACCCCTCCTCAAGATTATAAATTGTTAGTTGCATGTTCGTGTGTCAGTTCGAACAGGACGGATGTCTCGTACTAGAGTTGCAGGGGTGTGAATATCTTTAAATGGTTTCATTTCCTGCTAATTCTGGTGAAGTTGAACTTCTTTAGTGTTATGGTACTGTTTGAGTTTCAGTTTGCACTGTTGTGCTGCCTTCCATTCTGAACAAATACGCTGGTCTGGGGTAGCAGGAGTGGGTGGCCTTTCAGCGACATCATTCCAGCTAACTACAATGGTACTAGTTTTTCTAAAGTTTTGAAAGTAGTTGCGCCTCGGCACTTCACCTTTACTATTATCAATATGCCCTGGTTGTCTGGGAGAACAGAGACTATGTGACCTATAGGCCACTCTGAACATGGTCTGTCGCTGTCCACCAAAACATTTTCACAAGGATTTAGGTTGATTTTGTTATAGGGGCTGTTTGCCCCATAGTGATACACTTTCAGAGCAGTCAGATATTCTCGAGTCCAAACTTCATTCCATCGAATTACTACTCTTGACAAGTGTTTGAAGCTCCATACTAAGTTGCTCTCTTGGACATATGAAGGATCTTCTATTCCATCGTCTGTAAGGGACACAAGAGGTTTGAGAAGTCCCTCACACACATCAAATGAGATGGGCTTAGAGGTTCATGTTGTGAGTAGTCGTCACAGAGGTAGGTCAGTGGTCTGAACAAATCAGACCAGTGTCTGGGATGCTCCCGGACGCAGGTTCGAATCCTCGTCACGGCCCTTGTGGATTTGTTCATTTGATGCATCACGTTAGTGTGATCTCTGTGTGTAATTAGGTCAGTGGTCTGTTATTGACCCGAGACTCAATTTCTGTGACAACAGTTTGGAGCTCCTGGAGATCTGTCTTTTGATGGTGGAGGGTTTTCCTGAGACAGCATTTTACTGTCCCCACTATCCGTTCATAGAAGCCTTCGTACCACGGTGCTAAAGGGGTTATAAACTTCCAGTGGCTCTGCCTTTGATTCAGAGCAGTATGTACCTCTGGGTGATTCCAGATTTCCCATAGACTTGCTTTCCCTGCCACCAAGTTGGACTCATTGTCTGAGTTCATTAACTTGGGGCAGGAAACCTGCAGAAAGCCTGTATGAATGGCTCAGCACTCATGTCGGGAGTTACTTCTAAATGCTCTCCCCATGTTAAGGCACAGGTGAAGAGGCAGATGTATGCCTTCACTGGTACTTTGTCTTCAGTGCCTGTAAGTGTTAGGGCTTCTGTGTAGTCTACCCAAGTTGTCTCAAAAGGATAAAAATGGACAACTTGATTCATAGGGAGTGGTGGAGGTCCTGGATAAGGACACACCCGAGTATCATACCTATGGCAGACTACACAGGACCTCATGATGGACTTTACAGTCTGGCGACTCTGAGGAAGCTAAATCTGCTGTCTTAAGTCAGTGAGAGTATCCAATACCCCTACCATGTAAAATGCAGTGTTCGTGTATGTTTAGCACAATTAGCTTGCTTACTATATGATGACAGGGGAGAAACATGGGATTCTGTACCTCCAAGTCTATGTCTGCATACTGAAGACGACCACCCGCACCTTAATATGTTATTGTTGTCTGGGTCAAACCAGAGACCTAATCATTTACTAATTTCTTAGGGAGATATTCATAGTCTTTTTTGTATGTTTCTGTTTGGGTTCTTTTACCCTAGTACTTTAAGGGATTAGGGAATTGATATTTGATTCCCATTTTGTTAAGGAAATCAAATACCCTTTGCATTATGCCTAGTAACTGGTTCAATTCAGAGTACCAAGTAGGATCAATTGCAAATGTTCGAGGTGGTTCTGGTGTCCCAGGGGGAGCAGTGGCATTGGTCACAATGACCTGTGGCTTTTGTTTAGGCCACTGGTCACTGACTAGCCACTGAACCACATCTCGGCTTTGGCTAATTGCCATAAAGTCAGGTCTCTGTAGAGGTAGTCAGTTGGATTCTCCTTCGTGGGCACATATCTCAGTTTGTACCCGGTTGGCAATTCTCAGATTTCCTTTTAAAAGAAATTAATGTCAGTGACGTTGGTCTATACTTTAGCGCCTCCTGTCTGTCCTTTCTTTTTATTAGAGGGACGAAATTCAGCTCTTTCTAGTTTGATGTGAGATCTGTCACAAATATTTGTTTTAAAATATTAATGGATATATATATATATATATATATATATATATATATATATATATATATATATATATATATATATATATATATATATATATATATAATATGTCGTACCTAGTAGCCAGAATGCACTTCTCAGCCTACTAAACAAGGCCCGATTTGCCTAATAAGCCAAGTTTTCCTGAATTAATATATTTTTCTAATTTTTTTTCTTATGAAGTGATAAAGTACCCATTTCATTATGTATGAGGTCAATATTTTTTTATTGGAGTTAAAATTAATGTAGATGTATGACCGAACCTAACCAACCTTACCTAACCTAACCTATAAAGATAGGTTAGGTTAGGTAGCCGAAAAAGTTAGGTTAGGTTAGGTAGTCAAAAAACAATTAATTCATGAAAACTAGGCTTATTAGGCAAATCGGGCCTTGCATTGTAGGCTGAGAAGTGCATTCTGGCTACTAGGTACGACATATATATATATATATATATATATATATATATATATATATATATATATATATATATATATATATATATATATATATATATATATATTGCTTTTGTTCTGCAAGTGTTGTCTTACATAATCTCTAGTGAATATGTCCTCTAGTGTTTCTCATTGCTGCCTCTCCTCTCACACCCTCGGTCATCACACCCTCGGTCATCATGGTTCTCTTTTGTTGACCACTTGGTGACTCTTGTTGGCTTTCTCTCACCCCGTGTTGTTGACCTCCTGGTGGCTCTTGTTGGCCTTCTCACACCCCGTGTTGTTGACCACTTGGTGGCTCTTGTTGGCTTTCTCTCACCCCGTGTTGTTGACCACTTGGTGGCTCTTGTTGGCTTTCTCTCACCCTGTGTTGTTGACCTCTTGGTGGCTCTTGTTGGCTTTCCTCACACCCCGTGTTGTTGACCTCCTGGTGGCTCTTGTTGGCTTTCTCACACCCCGTGTTGTTGACCTCTTGGTGGCTCTTGTTGGCTTTCTCACACCCCGTGTTGTTGACCTCCTGGTGGCTCTTGTTGGCTTTCTCACATCCCTTGTTGTTGACCTCCTGGTGGCTCTTGTTGCCTTTCTCACACCCCGTGTTGTTGACCTCCTGGTGGCTCTTGTTGGCTTTCTCACACCCCGTGTTGTTGACCACTTGGTGGCTCTTGTTGGCTTTCTCACACCCCGTGTTGTTGACCACTTGGTGGCTCTTGTTGGCTTTCTCACACCCCGTGTTGTTGACCTCCTGGTGGCTCTTGTTGGGTTTCTCATGTCCCTTGTTGTTCTCATCAATCTGTCCTCTCACCTAATATATATTATTTTTTTAACAGACTCGACTAATATTTAATATAGATTTAGTAAAAATGAAAGCACTGAAATATTGACGTTTTTTCAGCTTATTCCTAGATAGGTCAAGTCATTTAGGTTCAAACGCTTATAGTTAGGGAAAACTATTGCATTTCTTACGAAGTGTCAGATTAGAGTGTGTATTACTTTTTATTTAATTATATTGCTATATGTCTGATTTAACAATTACATAGTTCTCAAATTGCGTCTTAACTTCTCTCTAACTCCTAGGTTAAGCCTCTACTGCGCTCCTAACAATGTTCTGAATATATTTTCCATGAATTTTTCGTCATATCTTTCTCAGTCCTGCATAACCAATTGAGCCAAAGGTTCACCTTGTTTTACTAATCGATTATAGTCATGTGTGAGACGCTTGGCAGCGGGACCCAGCTTGACGGGAGCCTGTCAAGCTGCGGGTGTAGTTCGTGCGAGGTCAGTCCTTCCTGCACGCCATTGCCAGATTAATTTAACGCTATTTACCACCTCTTTGTATGTTAAATTTATCATTTTCCTTGCCACTTTTCGCCTATAATATTTGATGATCATCACTCTTGCTCCTAATTCCTGGCAGCTGTATTTTTCGGTTAACTGAGAGTGTGAATTCGCCAATCAGTACTTACTTGTCGGTGGCTACGGGGAAGTGAGGTCAAACGCTTTGTTCCTCGTCTACTTGCCTTGTTCCACTTGCATTATAATTTAACTGTTCTGATGTTTGAATTCCTTGTTGAATATGGCCTTGACGTTGTGGATGGAGATGGCTTTCACAACTTCTTCTTTCTGGGCTTTCCTCTTGTTGACCACCAGTGTAAGGTACGAGTATTTCTTGACATTCCTGCGACTCATTTGTGTTTCCAGTTTCCTCTTCTTTCCTACAATACAACTTTCTAGCAATTTAAAGAGGTCGTCTGAACAAATCCACAAGGGCCGTTACGAGGATTCGAACCTACGTCCGAGAGCATCCCAGACGCTGCCTTAATCGACTGAGCTACGATATGGAAAAGAATTGCAACCAGAAATTCTACAGAATTTACTTGGATCCTGCAGCCTCTCCGAGACACAACCCAGGATTTTACACAACTCCCCCATGCACTCGAGTTATGTCAATAGGCCGTTCTACCTCTTCTACGTTCTACCTCTACTTGGGCTTCGGTCGGCCGAGCGGACAGCACGATGTCCTTGTGATCCTGTGGTCCTGGGTTCGATCCCAGGCGCCGGCGAGAAACAATGGGCAGAGCTTCTTTCACCCTATGCCCCTGTTACCTAGCAGTAAAATAGGTACCTGGGTGTTAGTCAGCTATCACGGGCTGCTTCCTGGGGGTGGAGGCCTGGTCGAGGACCGGGCCGCGGGGACACTAAAAAGCCCCGAAATCATCTCAAGATAACCTCAAGATATACCTCTTCGCCCTTACTTCATTACACACAGAAACCACAATAGCGTGATGCATCAAATGAACAAATCCACAAGGGCCGTGACGAGGGCCTTGTTACATTCATGTACATTACATACATTCATGTACAGCCACTAGTACGCGTAGCGTTTCGGGCAGGTCCCTGGAATACGATCCCCTGCCGCGAAGAATCGTTTTTTCATCCAAGTACACATTTTACTGTGGCGTTAAACAGAGGCTACAGTTAAGGAATTGCGCCCAGTAAATCCTCCCCGGCCAGGATACGAACCCATGACATAGCGCTCGCGGAACGCCAGGCGAGTGTCTTACCACTACACCACGGAGACTGTTGTGGATTTGTTCATTTAATACATCATGCTATTGTGATTTCTGTGTGTAAAGAGGTCATTGTCCGCCTGGAAAATTCTTCTCAATATTTTGTACGTTGTGATCATGTGCCCTCGTGTGGCGATGATGCTGGATATTGGATTGGGAGAGGATGTGTGGCGGAGGATGTGTGGCGGAGGATGTGTAGCGGAGGATGTGTAGCGGAGGATGTGTAGGGAGGATGTGTGGCAGAGGATGTGTGATGGAGGATGTGTAGCGGAGGATGTGTAGCAGGAGGATGTGTAGGGAGGATGTGTGGCAGAGGATGTGTGATGGAGGATGTGTAGCGGAGGATGTGTAGGGAAGATGTGTAGGGAGGATGTGTAGGGAGGATGTGTGGCGGAGGATGTGTGGCGGAGGATGTGTGGCGGAGGATGTGTGGAGGAGGATGTGTGGCGGAGGATGTGTGGCGGAGGATGTGTGGCGGAGGATGTGTGGCGGAGGATGTGTGGCGGAGGATGTGTGGCGGAGGATGTGTGGCGGAGGATGTGTGGCGGAGGATGTGTGGCAGAGGATGTGTGGTGGAGGATGTGTGGTGGAGGATGTGTAGGGAGGATGTGTAGGGAGGATGTGTAGGGAGGATGTGTAGGGAGGATGTGTGGCGGAGGATGTGTGGCGGAGGATGTGTGATGGAGGATGTGTGGCGGAGGACGTGTGGTGGAGGATGTGTGGCGGAGGATGTGTGGTGGAGGATGTGTGGCGGAGGATGTGTGGTGGAGGATGTGTGGCGGAGGATGTGTGGCGGAGGATGTGTGGCGGAGGATGTGTGGCGGAGGATGTGTGGCGGAGGATGTGTGGTGGAGGATGTGTGGTGGAGGATGTGTGGCGGAGGATGTGTGGTGGAGGATGTGTGGTGGAGGATGTGTGGCGGAGGATGTGTACTCACCTAGTTGTACTCACCTAGTTGTGTTTGCGTGGGTTGAGCTCTGGCTCTTTGATCCCACCTCTCAACTGTCAACTGGTGTACAGATTCCTGAGCCTATTCGGCTCTATCATATCTACATTTGAAACTGTGTATGGAGTCTGCCTCCACCACAACACTACTTAATGTATTCCATTTGTTAACTACTCTGACACTGAAAAAATTCTTTCTAACGTCCCTGTGGCTCATCTGGACATAGATTCACGAAGCTCCATGTATTTCTTCGTAAGTAGGTTTGCTACGAAGGTTCCTAAGTATGCCCTAAGAAGATGCTTAGGTGCAATTCACGTAGGTCCACTTAGGAAGATATATGGGTTCTGGGTTTGGTTCACCTGCGTGCCGATAGAGGTCACTACTGTGTTTCGTTTGGCCAATCAGAGAGCAGCAACATTCTTCATATTGAAGATTTAGCGCTGGCTTATGAGAGCTCTACTGCCTCCTATTTACGTCAAATTTTCTTATAAAATTAGTATATATCGAAGTAAAACAATGTTTTTTCAACTTCTACAGCCAGCACCGACATTGTAGTAAACAAATATGTTACATTTGTTGTTTACCTACGTAATTCTAAGAGATACTGTGTAGCTGTACTTGTTGCTCGGAAGATGCACTGACAATTATTGTATATATTTACTGAATTTACCCAAGGGCCACTCACTATCTAGTGGCCTCGACGAGGACAGAAAGCCGGCGGCTTGTTAAAGGGCCCGCTAATTGTCTTAGTTATATTTTTTTGCTTGAATATGGCATTTACGGCTTTAGCGGGTAGGCGGTTCCATGGGTTTATAACCCTCTTGGTGTAAAAAACATCTGTTTTCAGTCCTACTTGAGAGAACATACTCTCCAACACTATATCTGTGATTGCCCTGTTATCAGTGACTTCATACCAAATGGTATGAGGTACTTTGAACTCTGCAATTACTTCATATACTCAGGAATATTGGAAGATATTCTTGGGCTGCACCCAGATTTTGCCAGTGGAGGCTAATAGATCAGCCTTAAATATTTTGTTCCATCATCCTGTGAGGTGAGGATGTTGGATGAGCTTGTAGCTGGTTTTTTATTTACACTGTGTGGTCCTTCATACAGAATAACGAAGCAGGACATGGCTGTGTATACCTAAACATGTTAAAAAATACATTGTTTGAGAGGAGTCTTGTAGAAACTGGTAAGAATAATTATAATATAATGTTTCCATGATTCAGTGCTTACCTCTTGTGAAAATCGTGAGGAGTTGTTTAGTCAGAGTTGATTTGTTTTTTGTATTGAGGCTGGTATTTTCTACCTTGATTCCATATATGTCTAACCATCCTGTGAGATGGGAGTATTAGATAAACTTATAGCTAGTTTTTTATCTACACTGTGTAATATTCCATATAGAATAGGGTAGCAGCACATTGCTGTGTATACCTAATCTTCCTAATAAAAAAAATCAGTAATAAAGATTTTAAGTTATAGTTTGTATTATTACAAATACTGTATTATCCTTATTTATTCATGTTAACCATGGATCATTATGATCTCATGTTGATAAGTAATAGTCATATTTCTTTTGAACTGCTAATCCATGCTAATCATTTTTGAATCATTCATTAAATTGTGCATTATGTCTCAATTTTTCACTTCCTTGGATATACTGTACAGTACAAAAAGATAGGATAAAAATAAACCAGTAATATTTCTTTCATTATATTTTTTATTTAAATAACTGCATCAATATGTTTACAGCTGACAGGATTTGTTTTACCATACAGGTGCATTATTTGTTTAAAAAATTTGTTTATTGTTACATACAATGGTGCTACATAGCCTTCCCAGCTTGGTGCCTTCTTTTAATACTTACTTACTGATTAATAAATAAATTTTATTCAGGAAAAGTACATACAGTTGATTTACAAACATAATGTTGGATTTATAGACAGAGCTAGTACATACAATACCTAAAGCCACAAATACTCATAGCATCTCTGGCAAGGTGTGGGGGAAAAACACACAGACTAAAACTAAATAGTAATCGGGATTAGGTCTAAATTGTGTTGAAAGAAGGAATAAAAAATAAAAAAGGGGGGAGGAGAACATAGCAGAAATCAGCAATTGTACACGTTGGTGAACAGCATTGTTTAAAAATAGCAAGACATGGGTTGACATTTAAGGGTAAGGTAGCTTACATGGAGTTAATTAGGCAGTACTTGTTTTTACTCCTAAACTGGTTGAGAGAGGTACAGCCTTTGACATGATTCGGGAGGTCATTCCACATTCTGGGTCCCTTGATTTGTAGAGCACTTCTAGTTTGGTTACACACAGCCAAATTGTGTAACAGGAAGAGGTCTTGGACACAAATTTGTTCCATGCTAAATGTAGAGGAATCAGCTGAGTATTCCGCAAATAAAATAGGCTGCCTCAGCTTATAAGGTAAATAAAATAAGCATTCCTCAAATAAGTAGCTGCCTCACCTCACTGCCTTACTGCTACATAGCCTTCCCGGCATGGTGCCTTCTTTTGATAATTACTTGTTCCACACCCAAATTGTATAACAGGAAGAGGTCTTGGACCCCTACTTCCCTCTCTCTTTTTTAATAATCTATATAGCCATAATTATAGCTTTAAGTATTCAATGAATAAAGTTTTTGACATTTTTACCCTTCTCCTTACCTAACATCATTTGTGCAGCATATTTTTATTTTATGTCTCACCCAGATTTAATTTCAAAATAAAACCAAACAAAATAAATTAAAACTGTGCATGTATAGCTAAGGTACACCCTTACTGATTACTTGGTGAACAGGGGCATTTGGTGATAGTAAATGCTCCCATCAGGCAGGGCTCATAACCTTCTCTCATATTTCATGTTCACCAGTGTTTATTTACTTAATAACTACTGGTATAATATCTTGCTATTAAACAACTAATTCTATTATCATAAAAGACATATTTACTTCAAGTTTCAAGCAGAGAACGCATATATAACTAACACGAAGGACTCCTCTTCACGTGATTCGCGAACTAATAATTTTTTGTTTATATTAAAATCGATCCCAGTGTTATGTAGTAGAGAAAAATTGAGTTATATCCAGTTTACGTAAAGCTACTAGTGGTCGACAGTACACTTAGATGATGGGGGAAACTTACGAAGGCTTTTCTTCTTAGTGTGGCTACCTGAATACCGACGTAGCCGCCACGAAGGCGCTAAGAAGGAAAACATTCTTAAGTACCTTCGTGAATCTGGCCCATGGGTACTAAGTTTCCACCTGTGTCCCCTTGTTCTTGTTCCATCCGTGCTAAAGAGTTTGTCTTTGTCCGCCCTGTCAATTCCCCTGAGAATTTTGTAGGTGGTTATCATGTCTACCCTTACTCTTCTGTTTTACAGGGTTGTGAGGTTCAGCTCCCTTAGCCTTTCCTCGTAACTCATTCCTCTCAGTTCCGGGACCAGTCTGGTGGCATACCTCTGAATCTTCTCTAACTTCGTCTTGTGTTTAACTAGGTATGGACTCCAGGCTGGAGCTGCATACTCCAGGATTGGTCTTACATAAGTGGTATACATGGTCCTGAACGATTCCATACACAAGTTTCTAAAGGCAGTTCTTATATTGGCCAGTCTAGCATATGCCGCTGATGATATCCTTTTGATGTAGGCCTCTGGGGACAGGATCGGTGTGATATCGACCCCCAGATCTTTCTCTCTATTTGACTCTTGCAGGATTTCACCTCCCAGATGGTACCTTGTGTTCAGCCTTCTGCTCCCTTCGCCTAATTTCATTACTTTACGCTTTCCTGAGTTAAACTTTAGCAGCAATTTTCTGGACCATTCCTCCAGTTTGTCCAGGTCATCCTGTAGTCTCTGTCTATCTTCATCTGTTTTGATTCTTCTCATAATTTTTGCATCATCAGCAAACATTGAGAGGAATGAGTCTATACCCTCTGGAAGGTCGTTTACATATACTAGAAACAGGATGGGTCCGATTATATAGCCCTGTAGAACTCCGCTGGTGACATTTCGCCACTCTGATGCCTTTCCCGTCACCGTTACTCGCTGTTTCCTATTGCTTAGATACTCCCTTATCCACTGGAGCACCTTACCTTTTACTCCTGCCTGCTGCTCCAACTTTTGTGACAGCCATTTGTGAGGTACTGTGTCAAAGGCAGTGTGTGGTGGAGAATGTGTGGCGGAGGATGTGTGGCGGAGGATGTGTGGCGGAGGATGTTTGTTGGAGGATGTACTCACCTAATTGTACTCACCTATTTGTGCTTGCGGGGGTTGAGCTTTGGCTCTTTGATCCCACCTCTCAACTGTCAATCAATTGGTGTACAGGTTCCTTAGCCTATTGGACTGCATCATATCTACATTTGAAACTGTGTATGGAGTCTGCCTCCACCACATCACTGTCTAATGCATTCCTTTTGTCAACCACTCTGACACTAAAAAATTATTTCTGATATCTCTGTGGCATTCAGTTTCCACCTGTGTTCCCTAGTGTGTGTGCCCCTTGTGTTATATAGCCTGTCTTTATCTACCCTGTCAATTCCTCTGAGAATCTTGTACGTGGTGATCATGTCCCCCCTACCTCTTTTGTCTTCCAGCGACGTGAGGTTTAATTCCCGTAGTCTCTTCTCGTAGGTCATATCTCTCAGCCCAGGTACTAGTCTGGTGGTCAATCTTTGAACCTTTTCCAGTTTAGTCTTATCCATGACTAGATATGGACTCCATGCTGGGGCTGCATACTCCAGGATTGGTCTGACATATGTGGTATACAAAGTTCTGTGTGGCGGAGGATGTGTGGTGGAGTGTACTCATCTAGTTGTGCTTGCGGGGGTTGAACTCTGCTCTTTCGGCTCGCCTCTGAACTGTCAATCAACGATTAGTGTTTTTTCTCTTTTTTTTCACACTAGCACGCACGCACGCACACATACACACACACATACACACACACAGCAAGTAAAGCAAAGTAAAAGGGCATGGAGGAGCTATAGAAATAACAGGACTCTGGAGAGCAGAGAAAGATACCAGAATGCCAGGAATGAATACGTCAGGATGAGAAGAGAGGCAGAAGGTCAATACGAAAATGAAAATCGCAAGCAAGGCAAAGACTCAGCCTAAATTGTTGCATAGCCACATTAGGAGAAAAACAACAGTAAAGGATCAGGTTATGAGATTAAGAATAGGGGCGGAAGGATTCACTACAAATGACAAGGAAGTGTGTGAGGAATTAAATAAGAAATTCCAGGAGGTCTTCACCTTAGAGCAAGGAGAAATTCCAGAGGTAAGTGAGGGAATAGCTAACCAGGAACCACTGGAAGAGTTTGAGATTACCAGTGGGGAAGTAAGGAAGTGTTTACTAGAGTTGGACGTGACGAAGGCTATAGGCCCAGATGGAATCTCCCCTTGGGTTCTAAAGGAAGGAGCAAGAGAACTGTGTCTACCACTCTCCATAGTGTATAACAAATCACTGGCAACAGGGGAACTGCCAGATATTTGGAAAGCAGCTAACGTAGTCCCGATATACAAGAAAGGGGATAGACAGGAGGCACTGAACTACAGGCCAGTGTCCCTAACCTGCATACCATGCAAGCTGATGGAGAAGATTGTGCGAAAAAACTAGTGGAGCATCTGGAGCGAAGGAACTTTGTAACACAGCATCAACATGGGTTCAGGGATGGCAGGTCCTGCCTCACAGGGTTACTTGAATTCTACGACCAGGCAACAAAAATAAGGCAAGAAAGAGAAGGGTGTGCAGACTGCATATTTTTGGATTGTCAGAAAGCCTTTGATACAGTGCCACACAAGAGGCTAGTGCGAAAGTTGGAGATGCAGGCTGGAGTGAAAGGGAAGGTAATCCGGTGGATAGAGGAGTGCCTAAGCAACAGGAGACAACGAGTCTGTGTGAGGGGGTGAGGTCTCAGATTGGCGAGACGTCACAAGTGGAGTCCCGCAGGGGTCAGTCCTTGGACCTATACTGTTTCTGGTATATGTAAATGATCTCCCAGAGGGTATAGATTCGTTCCTCTCAATGTTTGCCGACGATGCAAAAATTATGAGGAGGATTGAAACAGAGGATGATAGTAGGAGGCTACAAGAGGACCTGGATAGACTGAGTGAATGGTCCAACAAATGGCTGTTGAAGTTCAACCCGAGTAAATGCAAAGTAATGAAACTAGGCAGTAGAAACAGGAGGCCAGGCACAGGATACAGAATAGGAGATGAAGTACTTAATGAAACAAACAGAGAGAAAGATCTAGGAGTTGATATCACACCAAACCTGTCTCCTGAAGCCCACATAAAGAGAATAACGTCTGCGGCATATGCGAGGCTGGCTAACATCAGAACGGCGTTCAGGAACCTGTGTAAGGAATCATTCAGAATCTTGTACACCACATATGTAAGACCAATCCTGGAGTATGCAGCCCCAGCATGGAGCCCGTACCTTGTCAAGCACAAGACGAAGCTGGAAAAAGTCCAAAGGTATGCTACTAGACTAGTCCCAGAACTAAGAGGCATGAGTTATGAGGAAAGGCTGCGGGAAATGCACCTTACGACACTGGAAGACAGAAGAGTAAGGGGGGACATGATCACAACCTACAAAATCCTCAGGGGAATCGACCGGGTAAACAAGGATGAACTATTCAACACTGGTGGGACGCGAACAAGGGGACACAGGTGGAAGCTGAGTACCCAAATGAGCCACAGAGACGTTAGAAAGAACTTTTTCAGTGTCAGAGTAGTTAGTAAATGGAATGCACTAGGAAGTGACGTGGTGGAGGCTGACTCCATACACAGTTTCAAATGTAGATATGATAGATCCCAGTAGGCTCAGGAATCTGTACACCAGTTGATTGACGGTTGAGAGGCGGGACCAAAGAGCCAGAGCTCAACCCCCGCAAGCACAATTAGGTGAGTACACATAAGGTGTGTGTGTGTTGGGCTCTACAAGGTTTCAGTTTCAAGTGTAGATATGACAGAGCCCAGTAGGCTCAGGAACCTGTACATCAGTTGATTGACGGTTGAAAGGCGGGACCAAAGAGCCAGAGCTCAACCCCCTCAAACACAACCAGGTAAGTAATTAGGAAAACTAGGTATGTACACAGAGGAAGCAGCCCATAACATCCATCTAATTCCAAGGTACCTATTTACTGCTAGGTAACAGAGTCATCAGGGTGAAAGTAACTCCGCCCATTTGTTTCTGCCATCGCTGGGGATCGAACCCCAGTTCACAGGATTACGAGTCCTGAGTGCTGTCCACTCAGCCACCAGGCGCCACCCAAGCGTTGTGTAGTGGAGGATGTGTGGTGGAGGATGACGGGTTAATAATAATGAGGATGATATATAATAAGATAATGAGACCAGACGAGTCTAGCAGTGTCGGGCTCCAACAACCTGCTGCCGCACAGCCAGACTCCGGGGCCAAGACGTTAAGAACTTAAGTATGAAAAATTCCTCACCAAGCAGCTCTCTTCCTTATTTTGGTAAATTTTTAAATAATGAGTCACGAAGGTTTTGTTCGGAATTTTCAGCAGGTGAACGTTAGGCTGAGTCGACCGTAAGGTAGCCAGCTACACACACAGACCTTGTGGAGCCCAACACACACACACAGACCTTGTGGAGCCCAACACACACACAGACCTTGTGGAGCCCAACACACAGACCTTGTGGAGCCCAACACACAGAGACCTTGTGGAGCCCAACACACACACAGACCTTGTGGAGCCCAACACACACACAGACCTTGTGGAGCCCAACACACAGACCTTGTGGAGCCCAACACACAGAGACCTTGTGGAGCCCAACACACACAGACCTTGTGGACCACAACACACACAGACCTTGTGGAGCCCATCACACAGACCTTGTGGAGCCCAACACACACACACAGACCTTGTGGACCACAACACACACAGACCTTGTGGAGCCCATCACACACACACAGACCTTGTGGAGCCCAACACACACAGACCTTGTGGACCACAACACACACACAGACCTTGTGGACCACAACACACACACAGACCTTGTGGACCACAACACACACACAGACCTTGTGGAGCCCAACACACACACACAGACCTTGTGGAGCCCAACACACACACAGACCTTGTGGAGCCCAACACACACACACACAGACCTTGTGGAGCCCAACACACACACAGACCTTGTGGAGCCCAACACACACACACAGACCTTGTGGAGCCCAACACACACACACAGTCCTTGTGGAGCCCAACACACACACAGACCTTGTGGAGCCCAACACACACACAGACCTTGTGGACCACAACACACACACAGACCTTGTGGACCACAACACACACACAGACCTTGTGGAGCCCAACACACACACACAGACCTTGTGGAGCCCAACACACACACACAGACCTTGTGGAGCCCAACACACACACAGACCTTGTGGACCACAACACACACACAGACCTTGTGGACCACAACACACACACAGACCTTGTGGAGCCCAACACACACACACAGACCTTGTGGAGCCCAACACACACACAGACCTTGTGGACCACAACACACACACAGACCTTGTGGACCACAACACACACACAACCTTGTGGACCACAACACACACAGACCTTGTGGAGCCCAACACACACACAACACACACACACAGACCTGTGGAGCCCAACACACACAGACCTTGTGGAGCCCAACACACACACACAGACCTTGTGGAGCCCAACACACACACACAGACCTAGTGGAGCCCAACACACACACACAGACCTTGTGGAGCCCAACACACAGACCTTGTGGAGCCCAACACACACACACAGACCTTGTGGAGTCCAACACACAGACCTTGTGGAGCCCAACACACAGACCTTGTGGAGCCCAACACACAGACCTTGTGGAGCCCAACACACACCCACAGACCTTGTGGAGCCCAACACACACACACAGACCTTGTGGGGCCCACACACACACAGACCTTGTGGAGCCCAACACACACACAGACCTTGTGGAGCCCAACACACAGACCTTGTGGAGCCCAACACACAGACCTTGTGGAGCCCAACACACAGACCTTGTGGAGCCCAACACACACACACAGACCTTGTGGACCACAACACACACACACAGACCTTGAGGAGCCCAATACACACACAAACCTTGTGGAGCTAAGTTACATGGGTAAAATTTGTGTTATAAGGGACTTTAGGAAATAATAGTTAAGGACGTCCTGCAGTCACTGGGACACATCAAAGACGCTTGAATCCCAGTCACTCAACCACAAAGTATGGGCATTGACGATTAATTATGAATCTGGATTCCAGTTTTCACATTTTAAATTTCTTCAGTTTAGCGGCGTTACTTCTGCTTCAATATAATTAGCCAGTTTCGAAATAATTTAGAAATAAATGTATCTCCAGACTCCCTTGCTCCATATATGTTAATGTGAGCGGAATAATTCAGCAGGTAGGGGAGGCATAGAGTCCTCCAACCAGTGATCCAAATGCTAATATTTTTCTAGCCTCTTATTAAACTAGAAGTCAATTAAATTAGGTCTATTATGATAAATCACTATGACTACCGGTACATGAGGCTGTGTCTTCTGGTAACTGCACGAGGCTGTAGCAAGGTTCTCCAGCTCTCAACCATATTACCCATGTTGTGCAGGGGTATACTCCTAGGCCTGCATGGGTATACTCCTTGGCCTGCATGGTTATACTCCTTGGCCTGCATGGTTATACTCCTTGGCCTGCATGGGTATACTCCTTGGCCTGCATGGTTATACTCCTTGGCCTGCATGGGTATACTCCTTGGCCTGCATGGTTATACTCCTTGGCCTGCATGGGTATACTCCTTGGCCTGCATGGTTATACTCCCTGGCCTGCAGGGTTATACTCCTTGGCCTGCATGGGTATACTCCTTGGCTTGCATGGTTATACTCCCTGGCCTCCATGGGTATACTCCCTGGCCTGCATGGGTATACTCCTTGGCCTGCATGGTTATACTCCCTGGCCTGCATGGGTATACTCCATGGCCTGCAGGGTTATACTCCTTGGCCTGCAGGGTTATACTCCTTGGCCTGCAGGGTTATACTCCTTGGCCTGCAGGGTTATACTCCTTGGCCTGCAGAGTTATACTCCTTGGCCTGCAGAGTTATACTCCTTGGCCTGCAGGGTTATACTCCTTGGCCTGCAGGGTTATACTCCTTGGCCTGCAGGGTTATACTCCTTGGCCTGCAGGGTTATACTCCTTGGCCTGCAGGGTTATACTCCTTGGCCTGCAGGGTTATACTCCTTGGCCTGCAGGGTTATACTCCTTGGCCTGCAGGGTTATACTCCTTGGCCTGCAGGGTTATACTCCTTGGCCTGCAGGGTTATACTCCTTGGCCTGCAGGGTTATACTCCTTGGCCTGCAGGGTTATACTCCTTGGCCTGCAGGGTTATACTCCTTGGCCTGCAGGGTTATACTCCTTGGCCTGCAGGGTTATACTCCTTGGCCTGCAGGGTTATACTCCTTGGCCTGCAGGGTTATACTCCTTGGCCTGCAGGGTTATACTCCTTGGCCTGCAGGGTTATCTTCCTTGGCCTGCAGGGTTATACTGCAGAAAGCCTGTCCAAACCACAGTAACTTACACTCTTCCACTGTATAAGGTCAAACTGTACACGTCCAGCAGTCAAGATCACTCACCAAGTCCATCAATCGACTGGACCCTTGGAGACCATGTGACTGAAACTGTTGGTGTGTTTAAGCTGAGACTGGGAACGCACTCACCCCATTGCCCACGCCTCCCTAGAGTCTCGTCGTGGACGTGGTGGTGAGCAGACGTGTTTTGATTCGCTCTGCTCCTGGCGTCTGGTGGGTGGACGTGTTTGTCATCGCTGTTGGCCGGCGTGTTGACGGATGGGACCTTTATTACAATAATTACTGACCACCACAATAATAACGATAATCACTGACCACCACAATAATAACGATAACCACTGACCACCACAATAATCCATTAAACATCAATAGTCACACTTCTCAAAATCAATCTCGACTCACCTCAATAATCACCCACTTCAATATTTATAATTATCCTGAATAATTAAACACTTCAATAATTACATTCAAACGAATTCACTTAACTAAAGCAACCACCGGTTACAATAGCAGCCACACAAGCCGCCACCATCTCTCTGAACGCCAATCACCCAGCACACTAACCACCACCTCCAAGAACAATCACCCAGCACACAAACCACCACCTCCAAGAACAATCACCCAGCACACTAACCACCACCTCCAAGAACAATCACCCAGCACACTAACCACCACCTCCAATAACAATCACCCAGCACATAAACCACCACCTCCAAGAACAATCACCCAGCACACTAACCACCACCTCCAATAACAATCACCCAGCACATAAACCACCACCTCCAAGAACAATCACCCAGCACACAAACCACCACCTCCAAGAAGAATCACCCAGCACACAAACCACCTCCATCTCCCAAAACAACCCTTCATTGCGTCCATAATTACCGCGTATCGCAGCAACAATCACTGCTGGCCACAAACACCACACCAACCTTCACTCACTGCTATAATTTCCGTCCGCAGCAACAATGGTCGGCAGCAACAACACAGGAAGTGCTCGCGTGAGACGCTTCAAAGAATTTTAATCTGGCGCTCCGTGATCTTCATTTGTCCGGGATGTTTTATTGAGTGACTGGCAGCGTCATTATAGAGTGCCTGTACACACACACACACACACACACACACACACATACGGCCTTTAGAAACTTGTGTAAGGAATCTTTCAGAACATTATATACCACATATGTCAGACCAATCCTGGAGTATGCGGCTCCAGCATGGAGTCCGTATCTAGTCAAGGATAAGACTAAACTGGAAAAGGTTCAAAGGTTTGCCACCAGACTAGTACCCGAGCTGAGAGGTATGAGCTACGAGGAGAGACTACAGGAATTAAACCTCACTTCTTTGGAAGACAGAAGAGTTAGGGGGACATGATCACCACATTCAAGATTCTCAAGGGAATCGACAGGGTTGATAAAGACAGGCTATTTAACACAAAGGGCAAACGCACTAGGGGACACAGGTGGAAACTGAGTGCCCAAATGAGCCACAGAGATATTAGAAAGAACTTTTTTCGCGTCAGAGTGGTTGACAAATGGAATGCATTAGGAAGTAATGTGGTGAAGGCTGACAGAGCCCAATAGGCCCAGGAACCTGTACACCTGTTGATTGACGGTTAAGAGGCGGGACCAAAGAGCCAGAACTCAACCCCCGCAAGCACAACTAGGTGAGTACAACTAGGTGAGTACACACACGTCCTGATAACTGAGTGGGCAGCGCTCCGGATTCGTAATCCTAAGGTCTGGGTTCGATCCCTGGTGATGGCGGAGACAAAATGGGCAGAGTTTCTTTCACCCCGATGCCCCGGTTACCTAGCAGTAAATAGAGTACCTGTACTCACCTAGTTGTACTCACCTAGTTGTACTCACCTAGTTGTGCTTGCGGGGGTTGAGCTCTGGCTCTTTGGTCCCGCCTCTCAACTGTCAATCAACAGGTGTACAGGTTCCTGAGCCTATTGGGCTCTATCATATCTACACTTGAAACTGTGTATGGAGTCAGCCTCCACCCATGTGTGTGTGGGGGGGGGGGAAATAATAATAATTAGTGAGTAGTTTAGTACCAGTTGATTGACAGTTAAGAGGTGGGCCGAAAGAGCAGAGCTTAATCCCCGCAAGCACAACTCGGTGAATACACTCTCTCTCTCACACACACACACACACACACACCTTTGATACCGTACCGCACATGAGACTGCTTTACAAACTTGAGAGGCAGGCAGGAGTAATTGGAAAGGCCCTAGCATGGGTGAGGAACTACCTAACAGGAAGGAGCCAGAGGGTAATGGTAAGGGGCATGAAGTCGGACTGGCGAATAGTAACAAGTGGAGTGCCTCAAGGATCGGTGCTGGGCCCAATCCTCTTTCTAATTTACGTAAATGATATGTTTACAAGAGTGGAATCATACATGTCAATGTTTGCGGATGACGCAAAATTAATGAGAAGAGTTGTGACAGATGAGGATTGTAGGATCCTACAAGAGGACTTAAACAGGTTGCAGAGATGGTCAGGGAAATGGCTACTGGAGTTCAACACCAGTAAATGTAAAGTTATGGAAATGGGATCAGGTGATAGGCGACCAAAAGGACAGTACACAATGAAGGGGAACTGCCTACCTGTAACGATTCGAGAAAGAGACCTAGGAGTGGATGTGACACCTAATCTAACTCCTGATGCACATATAAATAGGATAACGATAGCAGCGTACTCTACACTGGCGAAAATTAGAACTTCATTCAGAAAATCAAGTGAGGAGGCTTTTAGGGCGCTTTACACTGTCTACGTGAGACCAGTCTTAGAGTATGCCGCGCCATCATGGAGCCCCCACCTGAAGAAACACATAAGGAAACTAGAGAAGGTTCAGAGGTTTGCGACGAGGCTTGTCCCAGAGTTACGAGGGATGGGATATGAAGAACGTCTGAGGGGACTGAACCTTACGACACTAGAGAAAAGAAGGGAGAGAGGAGATATGATAGGAACATATAAAATACTCAGGGGAATTGACAAAGTGGAAATAGACGAAATGTTCACACGTAATAATAACAGAACGAGGGGACATGGGTGGAAACTGGAAACTCAGATGAGTCACAGAGATGTTAGGAAGTTTTCTGTTAGCGTGAGAGTAGTGGAAAAATGGAATGCACTTAGGGAACAGGTTGTGGAAGCAAACTCTATTCATACTTTTAAAATTAGGTATGATAGGGAAATGGGACAGGAGTCATTGCTGTAAACAACCGATGGCAGGAAAGGCGGGATCCAAGAGCCAATGCTCGATCCTGCAAGCACACATAGGTGAGTACAAATAGGTGAAATAGGTGAGTACACACACACACACACACACACACACACACACACACACACACACACACACACACACACATACACACACACACTCACACAGGCAGTCTGAAAGCTGAGGTAGGGGTCTGATTGCTGAGGGGACAGCGTGCAGGTCTCGTAATTCTGTGGCGCGGGTTCGATTCCCGAACCAGGTAGAAACAAATGGGCAAAGTTTCTTTCACCCTGATGCCCCTGTTATCTAGCAGTAAATAGGTTCCTGAGAGTTAGATAGCTGTTACGAAGCTGCTTCCTGGGGGGGGGGGGTGTGAAAAAAAATTAGTTAGTAGTTATAGTTACAGTTGATTGACTGACAGTTGAGAGGTGGGCCAAAAGAGCAGAGCTCAACCCCTGCAAGAACAAATAGGTGAATACAAATAGGTGAATACACACAAACATGGCAGGGAGACACCAAAACTCAGGTAGAGGTGAGAGACAATATGACCCAATTCAGGAGGTGATTGTTCACATATTGGGGAAATTCAGTGAGGAACTGAGGGTAATGAGGGAGACAATAACCGACCTACAGGATAAGTTGAAAGCAGCAAAGGAAGAGATAAAAAGCCTGAAAGAGAATTCTACTCAGTACCAGATACGAACAATCCCTCAGGAAGCTGGTAATGTATCTGTAGAAGGGCTCCTCATGCAGTACAAGCCTCATTTGCAGATATGATTAGAAAGTGCTCTGAAGCTATGTTCACAGTAAAGGAAGTTTCCATGAAAGTAGCTACTTCTAAGGAAGCCATAGGATGTACTCGTCAGCTGATAGAGAGGAAAAGAGCAGTAGTCATAGTAGGTATTAAGGAACAAGCGGGTTTCAGTCAGGTGGTGTGGAGAGATTAGGACAAAGCTGCAGTGGCAGAGATCTTGAAAGAGGTTCAGATAGAGAGGGGTGAACAGAATACATAAAAAGGTTTTCAGGCTTGGTTAGTACAACAAGGACAAAGACCGGTTGATAAAGGTAGTATTCATGAACGAGAGCACAAAGAGGACCTTCTAGCAAGGAAGAGCAGACTATTACATGTTATGAAGTTCAAAAGAGTATTCCTTCAGAGGGATATGACAAGGGATGAGAGAATGAGGGCGACAGATGCCAGGAAGGAGCACAGGGAGAGAAAGAAAGGAATCAGGGAACCACAGCCCTGAACTCTACAATCCCAGAGAGAGTGGGAAACCCTCAACAAGCAGTTCTGCAGCCCCAGTGAGAGGAGCTTCACCTTCCACCCAATAGAAGTCTTACCTGCCCCAACCCCTATCAGCCCCCCACCCCAAAGGGCCAACCCAGTCCACCCTCCCCCACAATTCTCCATCTCTCCAAGCCCTCTCTGCTCCCTTATGCCTTCCTTTCTCCCCCAAATCCTCCCTTCTCCCCTACCCCCCTTGAACCATGCCCCATCCCAGCATCCTCAGAACCTATGTTAACTACTACACAGCACATCAATCCCACCCATGCAGAACAGTCCATGGAGAAACTGTCTGCACCAGAGGAGCAGCCAGTAAGAGTAAGTGAGGATGGACAGAAGAAAGTGAGCTTCAAAGTGATGTACACAAACATAGAAGGGATTACAAATAAAATAAGTGAACTTGTAGACAGGACACAATAAGAAAACCCAGATGTAATAGCACTCACAGAAACAAAACTCTCAGGTATCATAACAAATGCAGTGTTTCCACAGGACTATTATATAGTAAGGAAAGAGAGGGAAGGAAGAGATGGAGGAGGAGTGGCTCTGCTGAGAAGGAAGGCAGGGAGTTTAGAAGAGATGGACATCCCAGGCTGTGAAGATTTCAAAGACTACATAGCAGTCACTATGACAATGGAAGGACCAAGGATAATGACAGCAGCAATATATAACCCCCCCCCCCCATTAAATGACAGAAAACCCAGACAAGAGTGTGACAGAAACAACATGGCAACCATTAACATAATAGACAAAACAGCTGCTGTTGCCTGCAGGAAGAGATCTAAACTGTTGATCATGGGTGACTTCAACCATGGATAAATAGACTGAAAAAATAGAGAACCACACAGAGGGACCGAAACATGGAGAGCTAAACTATTAGACGTGGCGATATGAAACTTTCAGTGCCAACATGTGAGGGGGCCCACAAGAATGTAAGGGATTGATGAACTAGCCAGACTTAATCTGGCATTCACCCTGAACGAGTCAGACATAGGGGAAGTCAACTCAGAACTCACAATTGGCATTAGTGACCACAGTGTCCTAAGATTTGAGTATCTGATGGTAGTAACATTAACCCATCCAAGGAAAAGACCGAAAGGTAAAAGGCTGGAATACTGAAGGGAAAACTATGATGAGATTAAAAAAAATCTAACAGGAATACTATGCGAGACAGAACTCGGTGGAAAGCCTGTAAAAGGCATGATGGACTACACCACGTAAAAGCGGCAGGATGCAGAAAACAGGTTTATCCCGGTCAAGGAAAAAAAAACGAAAAGCAAAAATGGAATCCGTGGTTCAATCAGGCATGTATGGAAGCAAGGCAGCTAAAAACAAAGGCATGGAGAAACTACAGAAATAACAGGACACCAGAGAGCAGAGAGAGATACCAGAGAGCCAGAAATGGGTGCCTCAGTGTGAGGAGAGAAGCAGAGAGGCAGTGTGAAAAGACAGCAAATAAAGCCAAGACCCAACCAAAACTGCTATACAGCCACATCAGGAGGAAAACAACAATGAAACTGAGAACCACAGTTTCATCCCTTGCAAGAACAAGGGATGAAACTGAGAAGGTGAAAGAATGGGCACACAGAAAATAACAAAGAGGTGCGTGAAGAACGCAACGAGAGATTCCAGGACATCTTCACAATAGAGCAAGGAAAAATCCCTGAACTAAGAGGGGTAGCGATAAACCAAGCAGACTTGAAAGATATTGAAATTACTAGAGATGAGGTTAGGAGGTATCTGTTCGATCTACGTGACTAAATGTATTGGACCTGATGGGATCATATCATGGATGCTAAAAGAGGGGGCAGAAGCACTTTGCATGCCACCCTCTATGGTCTATAACAAGTCACTGGAAACAGGACACCGACCAGAGAGTTGGAAAACAGCTAACGTAGACTCAGTCTACAAAAAGAGGATAGGCAGGAGGCGCTAAACTACAGGCCGGTATCCATAATGTGTATACCATGCATGGTGAGGGAGAAGATCGTGTCAAAAAGTCTGGTAGCACATCTGGAGAGCAGGGATTTTATAACACATCACTGGCATGGATTCAGGGAAGGCAAGTTGTGTCTCACAGGTTTAATATAATTCTATGACCAAGCAACAAGCATTAAGCAAGAAAGAAGGATGGGCAGAGTGAATTTTCTTGGACTGTCAGAAACCTTTTGACACAGTACCCCATAAGAGACTGTTGCACAAGTTGAAGAAACAAGGTGGAGTAAGTGGTACGATGCTCCAATGGATAAGGGAGTACCTAAACAACAGGAAACAGCGAGTTACTGTGAGGGGTGAGACCTCAGACTGGCGTGATGTCACCAGCGGAGTCCCACAGGGTTCTGTTCCCGGACTTATCTTATTTCTGATATACGTGAATGATCTTGTAGACAGTACAGACTCATTCCTCTCAATGTTTGCTGATGATGGTACAATTATAAAAAGGATTATGGCAGAGGAGGACAACAAGAGGCTGCAGGTGTGGGGAATTTCCTAACAAGCACTTCTTACTATTTTTATTAGAGTATTAAGTGGACTGTATTAATGTTTAATGACTTGTCGGGTGTTACCACTTCCACAAAATTTAGGGGGTAGATTTAATAATGCTAAATCTACCGTGTAATTTAAATATTGTGGGGGTTTTCTTTTTTGCTTTCCCGACTGCAATGTGTACGTCGCCAATGTACATGTGGCAGACGCTTCACGAAGCTGTCGGAATCAGCAGAGAAAATACGAGAGCAACCGTACAGGGCCTGGGAGCAAGGTCGAGTTAGTCCTTGAGGGTCTCTTCTCAGACTAGCCTCACCTGGTCCTGCTCCACGTTGATCGTTGGAATCTCCTCAATGATTTAACACTTTAAGGGACTCCTAGGGTCCTCATCACATTTATAGTTTAGTGAATTAGGCAACTCAGTGTTGGAGACACCTGGAGCTGAAGGCTTGAGTAAATAGTTGGCAGTATTCAGAAGTGGTTCAACGGAAACACCGCATAAAGCTTAACAGTAGTTTATTTACTAACTTAACCACTAATACAATAGGTGCTTGATTTACTTTAGATTGGCGTCAGAAAGGCTGTGGTTGCATTAGCGAGACTCTTGACGTCTGGCTAATCGATTCGGATCCACTCGTGGAAAAATATCTAACTTAACACAGTTGACAGCCAATCATTAACACGGCAAACCTAACTGGCGGTATGCAAAGGGATCACAAGAGTTCCAACCGGATACTCGGGTAATGATGATATGCAATAACTCAACAATAGCACTATCAATGGGACAGGCAATAACATGCACAATAATAATATCACGCAATACTAAATGTGTGGTGTATGTGAAGCTCACATTCACAGACGAGTGTAATGTCGTGATACCAAACAAATAAACACGCATACACCGTCGGGTGTCTTCACCTATACCTGTGTCAGGTATGAGAATGTGAGAACTGTGGTTGATACCTCAGATCAACACAGACAGACACAATAAAACAATGACAAGATCTTGTACTTACAGATAGGGTACCTCTCTTATTCACTCACTCAGGCACATTTATGCAAGAACTCATAGGTGGCCTGATGGCTGGGCGCTCGTTCTGACACGAGACCATTGACGACAGGCTTTCTCACAAACCGTACTAGACACGGGGGTACTCGCAGGAGGGCGTACTGTATGTCTAACCGACACACGCACACACTGATGGCGCTGATGATGAGTAAGGGTGGTGACGTCACGTAGTGTGAGGCAGGGTGGCTGGTGGCTCGAGGTACTGAGGTACCAGCTACACGCTCTGGACAGTGGCGGCTGCAGGTTATATGGTTCCATGCAGGTACACTGTGGTAAAAGTCACACACAGGTTACTTAGGCGGCGGCACTGCCTTAGTTCCCTCTAGGTCACTCACAGACGATCTCTATTTGTCACCAGGGGTTACCTGATACCAGTCTGTTTCGCTTTGGGGATTTGTCACTAGGCTTCTAAACAATATATTCACAGTCGCGATTCCGGGCGACCGTTGGTATATCAAAAAGACGCTGAGTTTAACTTGACGGTGAGGAATTTACGGTGTTCAGTCTATTGGCCGATAGACAGAACATGACACGTCCTCTATGTAAGGGCTCCCTCACGTTAATGCTCTTGCCAGCGGCTGTAGGGTATCTCGTGGGACAACACAAAGGGTCAATTTGACCAATGACATTGCAGCAAAAGAGCGGGAACCAATCATATTGATCGTTCCCTGATCAGTAGCAGAGGTGACGTCATGAACACGTCACGACCACGTCACAGTTGTTATTCTCCATCGCGCCGGTTGAGGCTGACCCCAGAGGTCAGTCGCCTCGCTGGCGTCTCCTCTCCCTCTCTCACGCTGGCACCTATAACTCACTGACCCTTTATGGCTATCTTGGTTATCTTGAGTTGATTTCGGGGCTTTGTTTTTAGTGTCCCAGCGGCCCAGTCCTCGACCAGGCCTCCACCCCCAGGAAGCAGCCCGTGACAGCTGACTAACACCCAGGTACCTATTTTACTGTTAGGTAACAGGGACATAGGGTGAAAGAAACTCTGCCCATCGTTTCTCGCCGGCGCCTGGGATCGAACCCGGGACCACAGGATCACAAGTCCAGTGTGCTGTCCGCTCGGCCGACCGGCTCCCTTGGCAAGTATGCTTAACGCTTAACTTTCCTGTATCTACTTCCTGCATCTACTTCCTGCTTGGACATACGGCGGCCTCCGTATTATAAACGTATTCCTGGTTAAGTGGGCATCCTGGAGATACCCAACATGCCAGTTTACTATCCAGGGTTAACAGAGATAGGGCTTGTGCATGAGGATCGGTGCACTGTGCACTGCAATGAGCCATTCAAGTCAGCTGTGGGAGAATCTTGAGAGACCATTCTCTCACAAATATACTTGAATAAATTCATTGATAACAAATTATTAGTAAATAATTTTAGTAAATAATTTTTTATTTGATAACATAAAAATAAACAACAGGGGATGAACTTGATAAGGTCAGAAGGAGGCCATCTACTTTCAGGTACAGTCATAAACCTGAAGAAGCCTATGCCTGCTGTCAACCAATTCTAATAGGAAATTAAACTGTCAACTGAAATAAATCTCCAGCCACTAAGGACAAGAGAGAGTACAGCTGACTAAATAAATTAAAGATTGAGTTTGGTACAATTAATATTAGCCGAGATTGTTTCTATGGGTCTCAGTAGATAGTCAGCGACCAGTAGTCTCAACCAGCTACAAGTCACAGCGACAAATGCTACCTGATCCCACTGCAGTCCCAGAACTATTCTTGACGGTAATAATTGACCACATTCAGTCGTCTACACAGCTAAAATGCCTTCGGGTAAGTCTTCACAAGAGAAGATCGCAGTTAAAAAACTATAGAGTAGGTCTTTAAAGAAGAAGACCGAAATCACACAAAGTTTCTCTGGACTAGGATTTAGTAATCCACTTAAAGAAATATTCACCTGCAGGGTTGCGTCTCTTTTGTTTTGGGCTACTTCTTCCTTCTCGTTTCTGCCCTTAAACAAACTTAGAAACGTTTTTGAAGAAGCACCTTAGCACAAGCAAAATTGAAAACTTGCAATAGCCTGTAAGCGAACACTACCAGAGGACGATCGGTAGTGAAACAAATAGGTAGAGATGATCCGTTACCAAATACCTTCCAAGAAAGGTTGGTCGTAGTAACAATGGATCAAATTATCTTAAACAACCTTAAGTTTGTCACAACAGAATAAACTCATAATAACCTTTTAAGCTATATGAGCTCTGTTATGCCTCAAGAAAGGGTTTTATCACTGTAGCCTAACATACACAATTAGCATTAACCCTCTACCTAGGTAGGCTTTAGGGAAATTAGTTAGGGTCAGCAGAGTACAAGCTGAGTCTGTTCTCACGAAAGAAATACAGCTGACTATATTCATAGAGACTGATTGCAATATCCTCATTTAAAGTTGAGGATGATTTAATGAGTCTTTAGTGACAAGCCTGTGGACTGTAGCTTAACTAGCTACAAGTCACGACGACCAAGCCACTGGTCTAACAGTCGTCTCAGAGTTATCCAGGATTTTAATGAATGAACATTCTCAGTTCTCTGAATTAAATAAAACTTAGCTTAATTAGAAACTTAGTACCACTATACAGTAGCCTAAAATACCCCTCCAACTAGGACTGCTGCACAACAGTGAAAACTCAAACTTAGCCAATATTTGAATTCTGCACAAGTGCAGACAATTCGTCGTCTGAGGTAGAGGTGACCCTAGGAATCTCCAGTGGTGAGTCAGTGTCTAGTAACTCAACCAGTTACAAGTCACAACGACCCTAGTCACCGACCTCACTGTAGAATTTGAAGTCTCCTTGATCTTAAAGAACCTGATGACTAATCCCTTTAATCACTAATTAGATGTACCCGAGATGATAGGGTCAAACGACTTAGTTTCTTCATGCCTGTCACACAGATCCGGGACATCCGTGTGCTGTACGGGACACGTACGTACTGACGTTCTACTTTAATAACATAAGTTAAGTTATAATTTCGGGGGGGGGGGGGGGGAGGAGTATCAGGTACGTCAGTTATGAACAATGAACTGCGACCCGTGTTTCCTCTCCCATGGAATTATGCCGGAAATTTCCGACACCACAAATACTAACCTCTAAGGCAATAATATAGATGTATTGTGTTAGGAAATCAAATCTACTAATATTATTAATCAATATCCCTTTGATGTATGAAGCTAGCAGCAACGCCTGGGAGTCGTGAGTAGATGGACGAGCCCAAATTAACACGATGCTAATATACTCGCTTCCACAGGGGTCTACTGGAGTTGTTGCCGATGTGAGTCTCGGTGAGCAAGTGACGCTCCCGCTTCCCCCTCTCTCGGTGCAAACCCAGGAAATAAGTCAAGTTATTCAATTTGGTTCTGCTCTCTACCACGACGGTATCGACGTCGTTTTACGTCTCAATAATACACTTCAAATACCAGCGGGCAGTTTTCCACTGTGCATATCACCGGATTGAAGAGCTAGAAGTTTAAAGCACATATACAGAGGTGGTATATGTGCAACCCGTTCTCGCACTTTTGTATAGTCAATATTTACTTATTAAATACGTGCATATGTGACATACTAAACATACTAGTTCACCTTGAAAAGCTTCATAGAAAACACCGACCTTACCTAACCTTCTTAGTATGTTAAGATAAGCATCTTATTGCTTTGTAATTACAATTATTACTTAACCTATACCTATAATAGGTTAAGTAATAATTGTAATTATGAAACAATAATATGCTTATCTTAATATACTAAGAAGGTTAGGTAAGGTCGGTGTTTTCTATGAAGCTTTTCAAGGTAAACTAGTATGTTTAGTATGTCACATATGCACATATTTAATAAGTCAATATTGACTGTAAGAAAGTGCGAGAACGGGTTGATACGTGACGTGACTTCGATACCATTCGGGAATCAACTGATCATGAATGTGGAAATTTTCACCTTGAGATGGAGGTATAACTTGTTTCAGATGAATTAAATTAATTTCCAATCTAAATTACTACACAAATTAGGCAGAGTATAGACTGGGTTTAATCAGATTCAAATAAAGAATTTGTTCCCTTGGGAGCTGGGGCGGCTGACGCAATAGCAGCCATAGATAGTAGGAAACTTTTGGCGTTCCTACAATAGGGATTAATAATGAACAAATCCACAAGGGCCATGACGAGGATTCGAACCTGTGTCCGAGAGCATCCCAGACGCTGCCTTAATCGACTGAGCTTCGACATGATCAAAAGGAGTTGAAACCGAAGTTCTACTGAACTTACTGGATCCTGCAGCCTCTCCGAGGCACAAACCAGGGTTTTACACAACTTCCCCCATGCATTCGAGCTATGTCAATAGGCCGTTCTCCCTCTTCGCCCTTACTTCATTACACACAGAAATCACAAGCACACCAATCCTGTCCCCTGGAGACCTCATCAAAATGATAACATCAGCGGCGTATGCAAGGCTGGCGACCATAAAAACTGCCTTCAGAAACTAGTGTAAGGTATCGTTCAGAACCTTGTATACTTCATATGTCAAACCAATACTGGAATATGCGGGTACAGGTTTGAGTCCACATCTAGTCAAACACAAAACGAAGTTAGAAAAGGTTCAGAGGTATGCCACCAGGCTAGTTCCCGAGCTGCGAGGTATGAGCTTCAAGGAAACATTACTGGAACTGAACCTCACGATATTGGAAGACAGAAGAGTTAGGGGTGACATTATCCCTACCTACAAAATTCTCAGAGGCTCCATGCATCTTAGCGTGTCCAGTACTTTAACATCTAGGCTTTTGAACAGTCAGTTGTGGCCTAATGGTTAAAGTACTGGACACGCTAAGGTGCATGGAGCCCTGGCTGTCTGGGTTCGAATCTTTCAGGGGTGTGGAGTTTTCTGTTGCTTATTGGTTTGGAGAACATTCATGCTTGTTCGCTTGAATGAGAGAGTCTGTAGGGAGCCATGAGGAGGATTCGAACCCGCTACCATGATGCTACCAAGCTAGCGCCCTAGACCACAACACGATCATGAGCAATGCAACCTGGAATTCAGCTGAATCCACTAGGAGTCCTAAGGCTCCCAACCGCAGTCCAAACCCGGGGTTTCACACACTGACCCCCGTGCTCTTAAAGCTTTGTGGTCAAGTAGTTCACCTCTTAACGCTTCTCGTCAAATGCACAATGAAATCACATTTACGTGATGTTTCAATGTGAAAATTAATAGGGGCCCTGTGAAGGATTCGAACCCACTCACTTGGTACTGACATTAAGAGGAGCCTTACGACAGCAATCGTCAACACCAATCCTCCATCCCACTACTCCCTTTGTCCTCCTCATCCTTCCGCCCTTTCCCTTGTCCAACCCACCCTTCCCTCTCTGCTGTCCCTCCATCACCCCCACCTCCTCCACCTTCCCCTCCTTATCCCCCATCCCCCCCTGCAGCCCCCTTCCCCTCCTGTTCACTCCCTCCAAGCCACTCTTCCATTTCAAACACTATAATATTAGGGAACAATGAAACTACTGAATGGGTCTTAAGGAAAAACATTTTCTGATGAAGAAAATCTCTTAGGGCATCTCAACCAATATTTCACACTTGATCAGAGTTAAATCCATGAGAATTGGTTTAGAAGTGTCAGTAATTACGAATATTTATGAAATTATTTAACTTAGGCCTACCCCGACCAGCCTACGTTCGTTCTCTATGGAGACCAGTTGCCCTACAAATATGGTTAAGGCTAGCCCCGAGCGTCTGGCCCCGAGCGTCTGGCCCCGAGCGTCTGGCCCCGAGCGTCTGGCCCCGAGCGTCTGGCCCCGAGCGTCTGGCACCGAGCGTCTGGCCCCGAGCGTCTGGGCCCGAGCGTCTGGCCCCGAACGTCTGGCCCCGAGCGTCTGGCCCCGAGCGTCTGGCCCCGAGCGTCTGGCCCCGAGCGTCTGGCCCCGAGCGTCTGGCCCCTAGCGTCTGGCCCCGAGCGTCTGGCCCCGAGCGTCTGGCCCCGAGCGTCTGGCCCCGAGCGTCTGGCCCCGAGGGTCAAGCCCCGAGCGTCTGGCCTCCAGCTTTAGACAGTCAAAGAGACATGCAAACATTAACTTTTATCGTTGAGACTAGGACGGGTACCAGCATTGTTAGGTCGCTTTGTCTCCCATCTGTTCATCGGTATTCCATCCATCTTCCAATTTATATATTCATCTATCTATCCACCATCAATCCATCTATTTATCTATCTATCCATCTTTTCATCATTATACCCATCCATATATCCATCTATCTGTATATCTATCATCCATCCATGTATTTACTGTCTGTCTCAGTCTCTACCTCTGTATATCTGTCTCTCTATGTGTCTATCTGTGTCGGAAATCTCCGACCCCCAAACTACTAACACCTGATACACTAGTTAAAATCGTTGTATCAGAGAATTAACTGTACTAACCTTATTAATTTCCTCTCAGGAAATATCTAGAACTACCACAGAAATCGTATAGGATGATTGCGTCAGCTAGCATCGAAGTGGCGCTATTATTAATCTTCCTATATTATTAATATTTCCTGTTTAGTTTCTTTCAATTAGAAAACCTTATTTTAGACTGGAATTAACTCAAAAACTTAGAAGGAATTAATGTAATCTTCCACCCGAGGTAAGTTACCCCAGTTGTGAATGCTATGTCACTGTCGGTGGAACAGTCACGCCACGAGTTTAGCATATATCAAATGTGCTTCAAACCCCACAAACTTCTAAGCCAGCGTTAGGAACAATAAAAAACTTTTCTGGGTTTAGATTCAATTAATTAAGGCGTGAAATAATACATTTTAGTTAATGAACGCGTTAAAGTTAGTTGCGTGACTTATTATGACGCACACTTCGATAGGAGAAGGAAGACGCACTTGTAGTAAAGATCTGATACAATTAAGTCTAGATCACGAGGGAAGCAAATTAGAAGCGACGGATATTTAAGTCATCCGTGGTCCTACAAAGTTCCAACGCCACTGCAACCTTCAGACTACGAAACACATGGTATCCGGTCGGTTATATATATACTCAGTTATTGATATATGGCCATGTATTAAGGTATTTGAGTGACCGATCGGTTAAGCCGCATGGAAATTAAAATCTCCATGGTAAACACATGTATAGCTACGAAATTATTGCTACTGATTTGAGATTTCTGTGAGGATATTTGCTTTACAGTGTTTACATTGTAAACTTTCGGCAGAAGGTGATCAGCTGAGAAGCTGGGGTTACCTTCCGTGGCAACACGTGATTCGAGTGCCCGGCTATGAGACTTTACCTTGCCTAACCCTCCAGACGTTCTCCTAATGATTTATGTTGAAATCTTCTAATCAGCTAAGGCTTACACTAGTTTCTGTAGTTAGTAACTAACCATATAATATATTCTCATTAACTATAACTAATGATTATAATTACCATTGAATGACCTCCCAGGATGTGTTCAGGGCAACACCCAGCAGAAGTTAAAATTAAATAATACAGTCCACTTCTTTTATACAGTCCATTTAATATAATCAGTTAAATTAATAAATTTACCTGCTGGGAAATTCCGCACAATCTGTCTCTCTTAATGCCTTTTTCTGCCCCTGTCTATGCCTGTCTGTCTCAGTCTTTGTCTCCTGTGTATCTCTTTCTCTGTCTGTCTCTCTCTCTCTTATAAAAAATATAATTGTCCAATTTTTGGGTGGTACGAGGGGAGATCTCAGTGGTGCGTAATACTACAGAAAAGAATAGTTATCCCTTTACTCTGAGAACGACCGAGGCTTGAGAATCCTTTTGAAGCTTTTTTTATTTTTTTGAGATATATACAAGAATTGTCACATTCTTGTACTGCCACAAGTACGCGTAACGTTTCGGGCAGATCCCTGGAATACGATCCCCGCCGCGAAGTAATCGTTTTTACAACCAAGTACACATTTTACTGTTGAGTTAAACAGAGGCTACAGTTAAGGATTTGCGCCCAGTAAATCCTCCCCGGCCAGGATACGAACCCATGACAAAGTGCTCGCGGAACGCCAGGCGAGTGTCTTACCACTACACCACGGAGACTAAACTATTAGTCTATTATTAGTATAGACTATTGGAACCAAGCTGTGGAAGAATCGTGTATTTTATGCAAATACGAACAAATTACGGACAGCAGAACACTTCCGTTAATTTTCCCGAGATCAGTAAATAATGATGCATATTACGATATGAAACAAAAAATAGTTTTGAAATGTTTGTTTTTAAAATATTTAGCTGTTAGCTGGCATGGTCCCGGTCCCTTCAGACTCGCTCTCACGCCACACACCTCTTATCTTTAATTGAATTTTTCCATACGACGGAGGTACGCACGAAATGACACCATTCGCCCTCGTAAAATCGCAATAACCTTGACCATCGTGTGCGTGCGCTCTCACACTCGCGATCAGTGCCGGAAGGTGGTAGTAACCTGTCCTTTACAAATATCGTCTTAATTTAGCCGTTTGCCCGTATGGCCGAAAATTGACGTAATTTGAAAATGAATTTTTTTAAATAAATTTGGGATTTATATTTCCAAATCAGTAAGTTAAGGGTCCTTTGGTAGGTTAGGAGGGTAGGAAATTCTATTAAGGTTTCAAAACGTCATGAAAAACGTTAATTGAAGGTTTCCTCTCCAAACCTAATAGATTAAGCTGGAGGGACCAAACAGAAAACGGGACAGTACATCACTTTCGTGAGCCGATTTCATTTCAAAATACGTCAGTTTTCGGCCATAACGCGCATACGAGCGAAAAGCGACGTTATTTTGAGAGGACGCGTACAGCCGAGCGAAGCGAAGATGATAACAAAATGTTAAAACTATTATAGTGATAAAGGAAGGTATAAGGATCTTCCCAGCTGAGGTGAGGATGTGACAAGCTCTGCTGCAATCTTTGCAACACTCCCCCACTCTCCCACTTCCCTCCCTCCCTCCCAACCTCTCCCACCCACAATAATAGGATAACCCGCACCCTGACCCTCCCATGACAATCCGCCCTAACACCACCACCTTTTAGTATGATCACATGGAAATTTTTGCAAGCTCATAGAACCCAACAACGCACTACGCTACAGTTGCACGACATGACTCCGTCAGACATCCGACACAACATTCAGTCACACATCTGACATAACACAGTCACACACCAGAGATACAACACACCGTCACACACCTGAGACTCAACACACCGTCACACATCTGAGATTCAACACACCGTCACACATTTGAGACACAACACACACTCACACACCTGAAACAAGCCCGGGGCACTCAGCTCCGGGTCCAGACTCAGAGATTTCAATATTTATAAAGAAATACAATGTGCCAGTAGCACAGGCACTCAGTATAGTGTGGCGGAAGAACTGAGACGCTGGGAAGATACCAGAAACGCGTAAATCAGCAGATATAGCTCCCCTTCACAAGGGAGGACGCAAAGCATTGGCTAAGATTTAGACCACCAGGGCTAACGTCCCAAATAATAAAAGTTTTTAAGAGTGATCAGGGGTCAGATCTCCAGTGTTATGGAGACCAATGACGTCCATGCAGCCAGTCCTCCTAAGGTTTTCCAACGATAAGAAACTGTCGTACTAAATGTCTTATCCTAACCTACCAGAGGACCCAAACAGAAAACGGGACAGTATGTCAAAATCGCGAGCCGCTCCCATTTTCAAGTACGACGAATTTTGGTCTTAGGTAAAGTATGAGCCAAAATAAGAATAGGTCTATTAGGTTAGACTGGGCTGCTCCACAGCCCTGGCCAACATGGATTTAGAGCCGGAAGATCATGCCTTTCGCAGCTCTCGACAACAATGACAAAATCACTGAGGCAATAGAAGAAAATCAAAATATTGATGTCGTAAACACGGGCTCTGCAAAGGCATTGATAAATGTGACCATGGAGTGATAACCCACAGAAATGAGGTCAGTAGGAATAACAGGTAAAGTAGGGCGATGGATAATAATTTTGTTGTCAAACAGAATGCATGAAACAGGAAATAAAATAAAATCGAGTCCAAGCACAGTAAAAAGCTTCGTGCCTCAGGGCACGGTCCTTGCACCATTGCTTTTCCTTATTCTCATATCAGATATTGACAAAAATACAAGTTATAGCTTCATGTCTTCTTTTGCAGATGACACAAAAATCAACACGAAAATTATTTCTGTCGAAGATATTCAGAACTACAAGCTAGTATTAAAAAAAAATGATTGGGCAACAGAAAATAAGTTTAATAGTAATGAATCGAGGTCTTTAGGTATGTAAAAATAAGACCTTAAACAAAATACATAGTACAAACCTCAATCAAATCTACCCATAGTAGGAAAGCAGTATGTAAATGATTTGGGAATAATAATGTCTGACGACCTAACGTTTAGGGAGCATAACCAAGCAAATATTGCATCAGCCAGAAATATGATAGGACGGATTACGAGAACATTCAAATCCAGGAATCCGATCACAACGATAGTATTATTCAATTCACTTGGGATGTCCCGTCTCGAGTACTGCACGATTCTCACATCCCTATCAACGCAGGAGAGATTGCTGAAATAGAGGGAATACAGAGAACATAAACGGCATACATAGACACGATAAAGCACGTAAACTATTGGGATCGTCTCAAATCCCTCCAAATGTACTTTCAAGAAAGGAGACGAGAGGTATCAAATAATATAGACATGGAAAATAGACAGGACCTAGTCCCAAATTTGCACAGTATAATAACAATATACTGGAGTGAACGAAATGACAGGAAATGCAGAAAAGAACCAGTGAAGAGCAGAGACGTCAAAATGCACAGAGGCCATTGTATGCCCATCAGATGTCCACGGTTGTTCAATATCCTCCCAGCGCGTATAATATTACTATAACGAAAGTGTAAGTCTTCAAGAAAAAACGACAATTTTCAGCAAGAAGTGCCGGACCAACCGGGTAGTTGTGGATATGTTGGCCTGCGAGCCTCACCAAGCAACAGTCTGTTCGACCAAGTTCTCACAAGTCAAGCCTGTCCTCGGGCCGGGCGTGGGGAGAAGAACTCCCAGAACCCCAACCAGGAACAATCCAGGTAATGTAAGAGGTTTATGACATAACTTGAAGAATGTACCTGGTTTATCAAGACTCTGGTACAGTGTACCTAGTTTACCAGGTAAGGGAGCCGGTCGGCTGAGCGGACAGCACACTGGCCTTGTGATCCTGTGGTCCTGGGTTCGATCCCAGGCGCCGGCGAGAAACAATGGGCAGAGTTTCTTTCACCCTATGCCCCTGTTACCTAGCAGTAAAATAGGTACCTGGGTGTTAGTCAGCTGTCACAGGTTGCTTCCTGGGGGGTGGAGGCCTGGTCGAAGACCGGGCCGCGGGGACACTAAAAGCCCCGAAATCATCTCAAGATAACCTCAAGAAGATACCACAAGACTGTTAGAGTGTACCTGGTTCACCACATGACCCTGGCTAAGAATACCTGGCTCAAAACATAACCCCGGTAGAGTGTACCTGGTTCATAACATGACCCCCGATAGAGTGTACCTAGTTCACAACATGACCCCGGTAGAGAGTGCCTGTGTTACGGCCTCACTTAGCTAGTAACCGGGTTCTTGTATATCAAACATTCAACGGGGCCTTAGTGCCTTTTCTTATCAGACCCAACTCCGAGACATAGGCAAGTTATTAGGAACTAGAAGTAATAGTCAATCCAACAGCAATGGGAGTAAACAACACTAAATAAAACCATCACCACGTGTGCTTCTTAACTATTTACACTTATTACATATGTACATAATACAGCGGGTGTCACTTTCACACAAGACACTACACAAGAACTTCTGCAGTCTTCTATCCCGGCGCGTCCACTACTATCTTGTATCGTACACCACTCAAGGTACCTTCCTTGAGCCTTACTTCGAACGGCACCCATGCCGGCGAGTCCACCTTTCTCAGTTAATCATGGGTCAGTACTCCACAGTATCGTCACAGTATTGAAACACCACTTCTACTCTCAAGCAACAGACTGGCAGGGGTCTCCAGCAACACACTGGCAGGGGTCTCCAGCAACACACACTGGCAGGGGTCTCCAGCAACACACTGGCAGGGGTCTCCAGCAACACACTGGCAGGGGTCTCCAGCAACACACTGGCAGGGGTCTCCAGCAACACACTGGCAGGGGTCTCCAGCAACACACTGGCAGGGGTCTCCAGCAACACACTGGCAGGGGTCTCAAGCAACAGACTGGCAGGGGTCTCCAGCAACACACTGGCAGGGGTCTCCAGCAACACACTGGCAGGGGTCTCCAGCAACACACTGGCAGGGGTCTCCAGCAACACACTGGCAGGGGTCTCCAGCAACACACTGGCAGGGGTCTCCAGCAACACACTGGCAGGGGTCTCCAGCAACACACTGGCAGGGGTCTCCAGCAACACACTGGCAGGGGTCTCCAGCAACACACTGGCAGGGGTCTCCAGCAACACACTGGCAGGGGTCTCCAGCAACACACTGGCAGGGGTCTCCAGCAACACACTGGCAGGGGTCTCCAGCAACACACTGGCAGGGGTCTCCAGCAACACACTGGCAGGGGTATACCGGGGGGTGGGGAAAATGGCTCTCTGTAGTCCATTATTCCACCCCCCCCCCCCCCAGTTAACTAACGAGGCCAGGGGAAACAGCTCTCTTTAGTCCGTTATCCCGCCCCCAGTTAATTAACTATTCTAGAGCACCCCCAGAGTTCCTACGGCAACCTCTCTCGTTCAACACCGTGTAACCTAGGTATTCGATTACCTAGGTGCTATGACTACAAGGCGCCGTAACTTGATCAGCTACCCGCAATTCTAGAGAACTCTAGAACACAATTCACTGCAACAAACGTATAAGAAAACCGAAAGGGAAGAAATGAATAATGAAGTAATTAGTGAGGGTTTGGGGGAAGGGAGGTAGAGAGGTGGGAGGAGCGAGGAGGGTCGTCAGTTGACAAGGAGAGTTTGGAGAGGGGCGGAGGGAGGGGAGAGGAGAGAGAATGCGGAGATGAGTGGAGGTAGAGGTAGAAGTAGAAAAGTAGGTAGTAGGAGTAGAAGAGTAGATAGTAGAAGTGCTAGCGCTGCCACCATCCATTCTCGAAAGAACATACAAGACAAGGAATGGAACTTGTCTGTATCACAAAGTTCTCAAAGATGTTATCAAAAGGTCATTATTAGTATGTTTCCTCTGTATCATGTATCCTGTTAGATTCTTTAACTCAGTAACCTCAAGAGTACTCATCACTCTCGTTTGCATATTATCCAAAAATCCCAAATCTAGGAACAATTAAAATCAGATTAAAAGAGAGTGAATCAAATATATATATATTTCTCAATAAATTCATCAATATCATAATTCATGCAATTCAACTTAATGTTCAAGATTAATATACAAAGTGAGTCATCATCCAAGAATTCGAGAACTCTACAACTGTCTGCCCCTGATCATCACACAACACTTGTAAACACGACTAAGTCACCTTCACATTCACTCACCGAGGACTGACTAAGTTGAGTAGAGAGGGCGGGGGAGGGTCTGCACTTGTCAAGCACGCTCCCCCCCCCCCCCCGTCCGGCCGACAGCCTATCTCGGCGGCTGTCCTCTACTCTGCTCTGCTGGCTGTTCTCCTATTGCTTATTACCCCGAATCTATAGCCCCCTCAGTATATATTGGGAAACCTAGTAGCTAACTCCGCCCATAAGTAGATAGCCCCAGGCTCTCTATCAAACCACTCCTAAAACTGGCGGCTTGTTTGAAGGCTATCAGGCTACAATTATCAGATTAGCAGAAGCAAGGTGAAATTTGCATGAGCTGACCTCAGGTCAACTTGAGATCATTAACGCTTAGAGGTGTGAGTTTCAGGCCGGCAGAATGGCGCCTCTCAAATCTTGTCTGGCTTGACTCATGTACTATATTTTAAATAAAACTAAACAAAACACCTTACGGTGTTACGGGGGTCTCCAGCAACACACTGGCAGGGGTCTCCAGCAACACACTGGCAGGTCTCCAGCAACACACTGGCAAGGGTCTCCAGCAACACACTGGCAAGGGTCTCCAGCAACACACACACACACACACACACACACACACACACACGCACACACACACACACACACACACACACACACACACACACACACACACACGCGCGCGCGCGCACACACACACACACACACACACACACGTGTGTGTGACTTGGAAAAAGACTTGGGGGTTGATATCACGTCAGACCTGTCTCCTGCAGCACATATCAAGCGGATAACATCAGCGGCATATGCCAGGCTGGCCAACATACGAACGGCATTCAGAAACTTGTGTAAAGAATCATTCAGAACTTTGTATACCACATATGTCAGGCCAATCCTGGAGTATGCAGCCTCAGCATGGAGTCCATATCTAGTCAAGGATAAGACTAAACTGGAAAAGGTTCAAAGGTTTGCCACCAGACTAGTACCCGAGCTGAGAGGTATGAGCTACGAGGAGAGACTACGGGAATTAAACCTCACTTCGCTGGAAGACAGAAGAGTTAGGGGGGACATGATCACCACATTCAAGATTCTGAAGGGAATTGATAGGGTAGATAAAGACAGTATTTAACACAAGGGGAACACGCACAAGGGGACACAGGTGGAAACTGAGTGCCCAAATGAGCCACAGAGATATTAGAAAGAACTTTTTTAGTGTCAGAGTGGTTGACAAATGGAATGCATTAGGAAGTGATGTGGTGGAGGCTGACTCCATACACAGTTTCATGTGTAGATATGATAGAGCCCGATAGGCTCAGGAATCTGTACACCTGTTGATTGACGGTTGAGAGGCAGGACCAAAGAGCCAGAGCTCAACCCCCGCAAACACAACTAGGTGAGTACACATGGTCGAACAAGTGGTTGTTAGAGTTTAACCCAACCAAATATAATATAATGAAGATAGGTGTAGGGAGCAGGAGGCCAAATACAAGGTATCATCTGGGAGAGGAAATTCTTCAGGAGTCAGAGAAAGAAAAAGACTTGGGAGTTGATATCACGCCAGACCTGTCTCCTGCAGCTCATATCAAGAGGATAACATCAGCGGCATATGCCAGGCTGGCCAACATACGAACGGCATTCAGAAATTTGTGTAAAGAATCATTCAGAACTTTGTATACTACATATGTCAGGCCAATCCTAGAGTATGCAGCCCCAGCATGGAGTCCATATCTAGTCAAGGATAAGACTAAACTGGAAAAGGTTCAAAGATTTGCCACCAGACTAGTACCCGAGCTGAGAGGTATGAGCTACGAGGAGAGACTACGGGAATTAAACCTCACTTCGCTGGAAGACAGAAGAGTTAGGGGGGGACATGATCACCACATTCAAGATTCTCAAGGGAATTGATAGGGTAGATAAAGACAGGCTATTTAACACAAGGGGCACACGCACAAGGGGACACAGGTGGAAACTGAGCGCCCAAATGAGCCACAGAGATATTAGAAAAAACTTTTTTAGTGTCAGAGTGGTTGACAAATGGAATGCATTAGGAAGTGATGTGGTGGAGGCTGACTCCATACACAGTTTCAAGTGTAGATATGATAGAGCCCAATAGGCTCAGGAATCTGTACACTTGTTGATTGACGGTTGAGAGGCGGGACCAAAGAGCCAGAGCTTAACCCCCGCAAGCACAACTAGGTGAGTACAACTAGGCGAGTACATACAAAAGTGGCAGCAGGGAAGACTCCCTTAATTATAGACCTGTATCATTGACAAGTGTAATAGTCAAAATATTGGAAAAAAGAATAAAAACTAAATGGGTAGAGCACTTGGAGAGAAATTATATAATATCATTCAGACAGTATGATTTTTGACCTGGAAGATCCTGTGTATCGAATTTACTCAGTTTTGTATGATCGAGCAACAGAGATTTTACAGGAAAGAGATGGTTGGGTTGACTGCATCTATCTGGACCTAAAAAAGGCAGAGTTCCACATAAATGGTTGTTCTGGAAATTGGAAAATATTGGAGGGATGACAGGTAAGCTTCTAACATGGATGAAAAATTTTCTGTCTGATAGAAAAATGAGGGCAGTAATCACAGGCAATGTATCGGACTGGGGAAATGTCACAAGTGGAGTACCACAGGGTTCTGTTTTTGCACCGGTGATGTTCCTTGTCTACATAAATGATCTACCAGATGGAATGCAGAATTATATGAACATGTTTGCTGATGATGCTAAGATAATAGGAAGGATAATAAACTTAGATGATTGTCATGCCCTTCAAAAAGACCTGGACAAAATAAGTATATGGAGCACCACTTGGCAAATGGTTTTTAATGTGAATAAATGCCATGTTACTGAATGTGGAATAGGAGAACGTAGACCCCACACAGCCTATAAATTATGTGAGAAATCTTTAAAGAATTCTGATAAAGAAAGAGATCTAGGGGCGGTTGTAGATAGAAAACTATCACCTGAGGACCACATTAAAAACGTTGTGCGAGGAGCCTATGCCACGCTTTCTAATTTCAGAATTGCTTTTAAATACATGGATGGCGAAATACTAAAGAAATTGTTCACGACTTTTGTTAGGCCAAAGCTAGAATATGCAGCGGTTGTGTGGTGCCCATATCTTAAGAAGCACATCAACAAACTGGAAAAGGTGCAAAGACATGCTACTAAGTGGCTCCCAGGACTGAAGGGCAAGAGCTACGAGGAGAGGTTAGAGGCATTAAATATGTTAAAACTAGAAGACAGAAGAAAAAGAGGTGATATGATCACTACGAATAAAATAGTAACCGGAATTGATAAAATTGATAGGGAAGATTTCCTGAGACCTGGAACTTTAAGAACAAGAGGTCATAGATTTAAACTAACTAAACAAAGATGCCGAAGAAATATAAGACAATTCCCTTTCGCAGAGTGGTAGACGGTTGGAACAAGTTAGGTGAGAAGGTGGTGGAGGCCAAAACCGTCAGTAGTTTCAAAGCGTTATATGACAAAGAGTGCTGGGAAGACGGGATACCACGAGCGTAGCTCTCATCCTGTAACTACACTTAGGTAATTACACTGGCAGGGGTCTCCAGCAACACACTGGCAGGGGTATCCAGCAACACACTGGCAGGGGTCTCCAGCAACACACTGGCAGGGGTCTCCAGCAACACACTGGCAGGGGTCTCCAGCAACACACTGGCAGGGGTCTCCAGCAACACACTGGCAGGGGTCTCCAGCAACACACTGGCAAGTCTCCAGCAACACACTGGCTGGCTTCCTCTAAAAGGCTTCAATTATAACAAGCTTAACATAAGAGGACAGACGGACATTAATTAATTCCATCACGTAACTCAACTGGGCCATCCTGGGGTACGTCGGTCCAATCACCAATATCTCATTGGGTATTACAAACGAATCACAGTCTCCAACTCGGCCCTACTGGAACAAGTCTTGAGTTTAGGACTGCCCTGGGTGAACTAACTCTTGTCGACCAAGGTACCACCCACATCACTTATGAGGAGTAAAAACTGCACAGTAAGAAGGAAGCTACACAGGTGTCAGTAAGATCACAGCCATCCTCCAAGGAACAGAAAATGGGGTCGGGTACGCTCAACAGATGGTGTTGGCATCGTCGCACCTCCCCTCCTAAAAGAATTTGTTTTATTTCTTGAAATAAAACAAATTAGTGTTTTCGATGCGTGATGAGGCATCTGCTACCACATTCTAAACTCCTTTATTGTGTTCAATACTAAATGCATTCTGTTGGAGGTGTAGGCTCCATCTGATTAACCTGAGATTCTTATGGCGGAACTGTGCCATAAACATTAAAGAATTATGGTAATATCTGACCAAAACTGGATAACCGTTACTCGTTAAATAGACGTCAAAGTGTTGCACAGCGCTCACAAGGGCCAATGCTTCTTTTTCAATCACCGAATTCCATTGATAATCACTTAGTTTCCTTGGAATAATAAGCCACACGGTGTTCTCCCCATTTTGTGACAACAGTGCCCCTGTGAACTGTTGTCACAAAATGATACAAAAATCTGAAGCATCGACGGTTAATATAAATCTGTCATCGAAATTAAGGGACATGAGAATGGAAGATGATATCAGTATGGCTTTCAGGCTCTCAAAGGCTATCTGACAGTCTTTGTCCCACCTGAACTTTGCTCCCTTCAGAAGATTTGTCAAAGGCACTGCTATAGTCAAGAAGTTAAGAACGAACTTACGGTAGAATGCGGCCATACCCAGGAAACGCAGGACCTCCTTACGTGTAGAAAGGGTCGGGTACTGAACGACGGCTTCTTCGTTGTTGTTCTTAGGGGCGATCCATCCTCCTCCAACCACATGTCCTAAAAAAGATAACAGATGTCGTAACAAATTCACATTTATGCAAATTGACTACCAACTGAGCTTGTTGAATAATCAAAAAGAATGCTTCCATATGTCGTAAATGGTCTCCCCAGTTGGAGTCGTAGATCAACACGTCTTCTGTGTAGACTACAGCATTTGTACTACATCGCGTAGTACCCTAGTAATCAAACGCTGTCACGTAAGAGGCGGCATTTTTCATACCAAATGCATCACTTGACACTCAAAAAGACTATCATCAGGAGTTACAAAAGCATAAATAGGTTTGGCACGCTCTGTCAGAGCTCCCTGCCAATAGCCCTTGAAGAGGTCAAACTTCGTTAGGTAGGTGGCCCCTACCGATGGTATCAAAACACTCTTCTATCCTGGGAAGGGGATATTATTCAGCTACTGTGACCCTTGATAACCTGTTGGTAATCTATGCATAACCTTTTCTCATTACCCGGCTCTATATAGTCGTAATGGCTTGGCGCTTTCTCCTGATAGTTCCCTCACTTCCTTCTCTCAATAGTGTGCACATTCGTTCTCATTACTAGGCTTGGATACTAGCAGAACAGTGGATGACCACGGACTAATACTTGCGGTGATGTTGCATGTAGTTAATCTCATTACAACCATCTTCTTAAAGGGATTTAGTCTGTAGGGATGTTGCTGTATTGGTCTCATGCCCTCTTCAAGGATAACGTAGTACTTCAAGATGGACGTCAGACCTGAAGCATCTCTGAAAGTTGATTTATATTGCGTTATTAACTCTATTAAGGATCTCTGTTGCTCCTCAGGTACGTGAGTTATCTTGGTAAGTAGATTCAGCAGTATCTCTGAATTCGATGCTACTTGCTTACCAACGTCCTCCATCACCTATTTGTCTTGGTCTCTTCATACAACCATCGTCACTGGGCGATAGTTTCAGCCTTAGTACAGCTTCACCATGTTCACGTGTACAAACATCTGCTTCCTTCTTCTGTCTGGAGTGCTAAGGATATAGTTAGTAGCATTACCCATTGAGAACTGAGAAAGGACCAATAAATTTGGTTCTCAAGCTTCCTGTTAACGTTGGAGAACATACCAGTCCTAGGTCTCCTACCTGAAATTCCCTTGGTGTCGCGTTGTCGTCGTATCTCTTCTTGGCAGTTACCTGATAGTGTAACAGGTTCTCTTTGGCTAGTTCCCATGCAGTAAACAACCTGCCTTTGTTCGTAAACAACCAGTCCAGAGCATTCATGTTGCTCTCTTTGTACCGCCCACTGGTTCTTGATATCCACCAATGGTCCTCGCACAGTGTGACCATTCACAATTTCGAATGGAGATCGGCCCAGAGACTTATTCGGTATTGATCTTATAGCAAAGAGGAGGTAAGTACAGAAGTCACAGAAGAAACGTCTGGCTTGGCGATGAATTTTATTTTACATCCTGCAATGTCCGGAAAATAGTCTATTATGGAGCTGTTTCCAACAGCTTGATCCTGAACATTGAAAGTACGACTACCTGCGTACCTACCTCTGGAGTCTGGGGTGTTCTTTGTCGATACTAATGCCAGAGTACCTTATCCTTCCAGAAGTAATGGTCACCTGTCTTCGAACTGGACTCTATGGTGTCTACGAGTGCTTTCACCTGGGGAATCCTTCTCTTGCTCTGTAATCAGGGTTGCTCTAGTCCAGTGCTTCCGTTCTGGAATAGAATCTAGAGAGATAAATGGAGGGTTAAGCAAATCATCCAATACCAACTGCGTCTTTGCCTGTGATCTGGTTCGTACTGCTACTACAGGCCTTACCACTGCCAGTGTACACTTGCCATTGAAATATGGTGATTCCAAGTGAACCTCTACTAAGGGGGCAGCGTACAAAATCTAGGTAAAGCCTCCTAAAAGGACACTTTTCTTTCCTTCAGTAGGAACTAACTTGGGTAACGAGCTCTTCAAAATCAGATATTTTTTTGTATTTATTTATTTATTTATTTATTTATACAAGAGTTGTTACATTCTTGTACCAATCTGTCCTCTTACAAATTACATCTGAATTTGGCGTTTGCCCGTAGGGGCGAAAGTGGACGTAATTGAAAAATGAAAATAATTGAAAATAAATTTAGATTTTTTTTCCAAAACAGCAAGTTAAGGGTCCTCTGGTAGGTTAGAAGGGCAGGAAGGTTTCAAAACGCCATGAAACCGCTAATTAAAAGTTTTCTCTCCTAACCTAACAGACTAAGCTGGAGGACCCAAACAGAAAACGGGACAGTACATTACTTTTGTGACCCAATTTCATTTCAAATTATGTCCATTTTTGGCCATTATCATGCATACGAGCGAAAATCGACATTATTTGTAAGAAGACAGATAGCGTTTTGGGCAAGTCCTCAATCCTAATTTTCCCTGGAATACGACCTGCCAAATCGTTTAACAACCAGGTACCCATTCAGTGCTTGGTGAACAGAGGCTACAATTAAGGATTGACGCCCAGTAAATCCTTCCCAGACAGGATACGAACCCAGGCCAAAGCCCTCGCGAAACGCCAGGAGTGTGTTACCGCTTCGATACAGAAACTGCAAGCTCCTATGGGCTGCTGGCAATAGATTAGAGCACACAAAGTCTCTATTTGATGTTCCTGATGAGTCGACTGCTAGCGGCCGTGGAGTGAGGACGTTTACCTACCCTCCATGGCTGTTGGAGTTGTTTGCTGTTTGGTCGCCAGGTGGTGAGGGCGTCACTGCCCTCCCAGTGTTGTTGCCTGCCTGGCTGCGTGCTGACGTGGCCGTTTTGACATGGGGGGCCTTGCAATTCCTCCTGTTTTGCGGGTGAATTCCAGTGGGACTAGAATTCTCGTGCAAGGCTGGTTATCCGGCCATTGAGTTGGTAATGTGCGACATGCTTCGTGTCCCGGTGGAGGCTGTATATGGAGTTGAACTTGTTACGGCCCATCGGGTGATTGTCAAGTTCGTGCAGGAGGAGGAGTATCAGGACTTTCTCCGGCGGAACGAAGGGCGTTCGTTGCAGTTGCCGGATGGCGCTGGCTCCGTTACGATCTCGGACCGAAGTGGTGCCCTGACATATGTCAGTGTGCACGGTGCGCCCCTGGAGTTCCCTGAAGACCTTCTCCGGTGCTTTTTCGGGAGGTATGGTGCTGTCATCAGTGTGCGGGTGAACACGCTTTCCTTGGGGAAGTATGCTGGGAAGCAGACGAACATCCGTACCTTAGGTATGCGCCTGTGGTCAGATATCCCATCTTCTGTCCGGCTGCTAGGTTACTTCGTTCGGGTGTATTATGCCCGGCAGCCCCGTACTTGTTTCCGGTGTGGCCAGTTAGGGCATCAGGCTGCCGGGTGCTCTGAGGCCCCTGCTGCACCTGTTAACTTGTTTCGGGAAGAGGATTTCCCGCCGCTCCCTCAGGGCGTGGATTCCGGAGATGAAGAGGGGCAGGTCCCATTCGCTGCTGCTGCGGCCCCCCCCTGCGTCACCTGACATGCCCCCGGTGGTTGTTGTCCCTCCGCCGAGTGTTCCGGTGGCTCCTGTCGCTGGTCACTTCGCTGTGCCAGTTGCTCCCGAGGGTCTTCCGGATGGTCTCTGCGGGTCGTCTGCGTCTTCCTCGACTCCTGCTGCTGTGCCTGGTCCTGCACCCTCGCCAGGTGTTACGGCTGTGCTGGGTGTTGGGGGGGCTGCGGAGCGTCCTGTTGTGTTCGGCCCGGTTCCCCATGTGGTTGAGGCTGCTGCCGTACTGCGACGGGCGTTGGTTCGCCCGGTTCGTGAGGCCCGTGGTTCTGGGTCCGCCTCCGGCTGTGAGGATGTGCGGCCAGTGCCCAAGCGTTCCAGGCGTTCTTCTACTGCTTGGGCTGATGTGGAGGACTACGACGCAGGTGGAGCTTCGGGAGATGATGTGGCGATTCCGGGTGCTTCGCGCTCTACGTCGCTGGTGGTGGCTGATGTCCATGTGTCTGCTGTTTACGATGGTTGTGCGTCTGATTTACCTCCTGTTCTTTCTTCTGCAGAAGGTTCTACGCAGTGGGAGGTGATTGCTCCTTCAGACGTGGGTGGTGTGGGTTCTGGTGCGAGCCGAGGCATCAAGCTGGTGCTGAAGAAGGATGCCAAGCGTGGGGGGTCCCAGCAGGTACAACGTTCGGTGGTTGACGCGGGGCCCTGTGAGGCAGCCGAGGAGGCTCCCAGTGCGCTGCCCATTGCCCGGCCTCATGGGAAGGAGCCTCTCCCTCTCGTCTTGGCCTCCGGAGTGGCGAATGATGCTGAACATCCTTTAGCGGTTTGACATTGATGACCGCGTGCGTCCTGTTCCATGGTGCCCTTCTTCCATCTGGATTCGACGGGCTCGATGTTTTATTGTGGGTGTGCCGGAGTTAATGCCCGATCCTCGTACGGTTCATAATTACCCTGTTTCGAAGGACATTATGTTACTTTGGGAGGCGTATTGCATTCGATTTCCGGCGGCGGAGTGGCCAGAAAAGTATGAGAAATTTTAGTAGTCTGTGTGCTTGCTGTGTACTTGGACCTGTGGTTTGTTTGCAATGTGTTGTACCTATTGTGCGCCCTTCAGGCCGGTGTTATGTTTGTTCTCATGACCGTTGTTTTGTTGTATTGTATTGTGTCTTTTTCTTGTGTTTCATTATGTTTCTGTTTTTGTTGTCGGCCCTACAGGCCGGTGTTTCGTGTTTTTGTATGAATTGTATTGATTTGTTTTGTGCTACAGTGTCTTGTTATGTTTCTTAATGTGCTTTGTTGTTTTATTATCGGTCCTTCAGGCCGGTGCATGTATGTTGTTGTGTTTGTGCCTGTTTTGTTTTCAGGTGTGCGTGTTTTGCTTGTTTCTTATTATTGTTTATTTTGGCCTCGCCCTTTGTTTACGGGGCGGATGGCTTGGTGTGTGTTTTTTTTTATTCCTGTATTGTTTGTGCTATGCGTTTGGCCTGGTGTTTTTATATTGCTTTGCCTGTTGTACGTGTTTGTTCTTTATGTTTTGTTTGGAATGTATTGTGTTTGTCCTGTTCTGTTTCCTGCTATGTCTCTGGATGTTACTGTGATTGCTAGTTTGCCTTTGTATTATGTTTTGTGTTTTTGATGTATGCTGTATTTTTCTATGTTTTTCTCGTGTATGTGTTTTGTTGTGCTATGCTGTCGGCCCTTCTGGCCGGTGGTCTATTGTTTTCCTTTGTTATATATTCTGTATTTTTTTATTGTATTTAAATTGCATGCTTTGCATTTAAAAAAAAAAAAAAAAAAAAAAAAATTGATGTTCCTCCAAGTACGTTTTCTGATCGCCTGATAGACACTCCTTCAAATCTTCTAACAAGACAAGTTGTTTCAGCTGCTCCTTAGTCTCATCCTTCTGTGATGCGCACCATTCGTAAAATAACCGCTCCTTAATGCAAGTGAACTCCTTAAAAGTGTGCCCTGAAGTTTTCTTAAGTTTACGAAACTTCTGACGATATGCAACAGACACCAACTGGTAAGCCATCATTACCACCTTCTTGACAGCGTCATAGTCGCTCGAGTCACTTACTGAGAGTGTAGAGTACGTGGTTTGGGCTTTCCCAGTCAGCACCTATTGAATCATAATAGCCTAATTGTTCCTCGGCCAGTCCAATGAGGCAGCTAGTTTCTCGAAGTCAGCAAAGACCTTGGGCACCTCCTTCTCATTAAAATTAGGCACCCTTTTTATATTCTGCACTGCGACGAAACCACTGGATTCTTTTCTTCCGCCTAATAATCTTAACATTTTCAATTTGTGTTGCCTTTCTTTCTCCCTTTCAACTCTCTCTTCCCTTTCTCTTTTTTCTTTTCCCGTTATTTCTTCTCCTTTTCCTCTCTCTCTCTCTCTCTCTCTCTCTCTCTCTCTCTCTCTCTCTCTCTCTCTCTCTCTCTCTCTCTCTCTCTCTCTCTCTCTCTCTCTCTCTTCCCTTTCTAATCTTTTCAATTCGATTTCACAATTTATTTCCAATTCACACAGTTTCACTTTAAATTGGCTCACATTTAGTTCACTTGGGTGAACTAAATGTGGTAAAAATTTGTGTTCATTCAAAGGAAAATACTTGTAGATTATATACTTTACCTGATCAACCAGTCTGTGATTCATATGTCAGGCCCCAAGTAGCCGCGTCCAGCAACCTAGTTAATCAGTCCAACAACCAGGAGGCCTAGTCGGGGACCGAGCCGCGGGGACGTTGAGCCCCCGCGGCTCAAAATTATCGCAAGGTGACCGTTAGGTTGGTAGACTACCTGATGTGTTTCAAACGCTTATTAATGGTTTCGAAAAGTATTTATCAGACGAAACGACAATATTTTGCAAAATATGAATTTCTCATGAAATAGTTGCCAAAAAGGATCAGTGAATTATCATAGAATAATTTAAATTGACTTTAAGAAATGTAAAGTGCTAACTGCAATTTTGTAAAACAATTGACGTATGTTCCAATTACCTCATCGAGTGCAACTTGCCACTTTCATATATGTCATTGATAAAGGTATGAAGGTAAGAGAAGAGTTTGTGGAACTGGTATCAATGAAAACACGACAAATGATAAAACCCATACTCAGGTCATTCCATCCAGCGGTCGACTCCAAAGACGCATTCGTCAATTTTAACATACTCTTCATTTTAAATAGGAATTTTCTCAAATATAAATTAATATTGTTATATATTAGAATACTGTGGTTAGCATAATGTGGTTAGGTTAGGTGTTTAGGTTCTGTAAGCGATTTTTTTGAATTTGTAGTACGTGGGTGAAGCATTTACAGCGTTGTGGTTCGAACAAAAGTCGTCAGTGAAGCACGAAGTTCGAGAAGTGTTCGAACTTCATCAGTTGTGAGTAGTGTGTAAACCATTTTTTCATTCATGAACAGGAGGTTTGGCAAGTACATGAAATCACTTTTACAACCCATCCTCGACTCAAGTCCATTACATCCAGCGATCGACCCCATAGACGCATTCATAAATGTTTACATGTTGTTCACTCAAAACGGAAATTTTCTCATATATAATATATTAGTATATTGGGCATATATAGGCATAGATTAGGTTAGGTGTTTAGGTTCTGTTGGCGATTATTTGTAATACGTGGGGTGAAGCATTTATAGCGTTGTGGTTCGAACAAAATTCGTCAGTGAAGCACTTGTTCCGGAAAGTGTTAGAACGAAATCAGTTGTGAGTCGTGTGAAACAGTCCGTCCTCCAAACAAAGACTCAAAAGTGATTCCATTCCAGCCCGTCCTCCAAACAAAGATCCAAAAGTGATTCCATCCACCCACCAAACCCCCTGTTTATGAATGAAAAGCGGTTTACACACGACTCACAACTGCTGACGTTCGAACATATCCGGAACAAGTGCTTCACTGACGAATTTTGTTCGAATCACAACGCTGTAAATGCTTACTCCCACGTACTACAAATACAAATAATCGCCGAGTTCCACCTGCGCTGCCTGTTGAGTGAGGACGTGTCGCTTGTCCGCTCCGGCAGTTTGTGGTCGTTGCCGTTTTCGCCAGCAGGGGGTGTGGGGGTGTTTACCCTCCCTGCTGTTCCTAGTGGTGGAGACGTGGCGTGTTTTGCGATGGGCGGCCCTATTCCCGCTGTCGTGCGGTTAAACTCCATCGGATTGGAGTTTACCGTGCTGGTTACCCACTGGTGGACGTGGTGTTGAGTGACATGCTTCGTGTCCCGGTTGGGGACGTATATGGCATTGAGCTGGTAACTGCTCACCGTGTTGTTATCAAGTTTGTGGGTGAGGCAGGTGTACCGTGCTTTTTTACGGAGGTAAGAGGGACGTACTTTGCAGTTACAGGACGGCACCGGGTCTGTGACCATTTCAGACCGTAGTGGTGCTGTGACGTATGTCAGTGTTCATGGCGCCCCCATGGAGTTTCCTGAGACTCTCCTCCGGCGATTCTTCAGAGGTACGGCTCCGTCGTCAGTGTGCGGATGAACTCCCTGTCATCTGGCACGTATTCGGGTGTGAAGACCAACATTCGGACCCTCGGGATGCGACTGAGGTCGGACATACCGTGCTCTGTCCGGCTGTTGGGGTACTATGTGCGTGTGTTTTATGCCCAGCAACCCCGTACTTGCTTCCGGTGTGGCTTGTTGGGGCATCAGGCTGCCGGGTGTACTGCTGATCCGGTCGCTCCTGTGAACTTGTTCCGTGAGGAGGATTTCCCGCTGCTCCCTCTGGAGGAGGACTCCGGGGGTGAGGAGGTGAGCGTTCCGTTCGCTGCTGCAGCTTCCCCGGCGGCGACTGCCGTTCCTCTGGTTGTTGCCGTCCCTCCTCCGGTTCTTGAGGTACCGTCGGTTGGTCTGCCTGATCCTGTCGCTGTCCCAGCTGCTCCCGTGGGCCTTCCTGGAGCTCCCTGTGTGACGTCGCTGTCTTCTCCCTCGTCTTCTGATGCTGCGCCTGGCCCTGTGTCCATGACTCGGGTCCCGGATGTGCTTGGTGCTGGGGTGGCTGCGGAGCCTCCTGCTGTGTGTGGCCCGGTTCTCCCTGTGGTAGAGGCTGCTGCCGTCCTGGCGTCGGTTCCTTCGGCTCGTGGTATCCGTGTTTCTGGGTTACTTACCGGCTCTGACGATATCCGGCCGGTGCCCAAACGTTCCCGGCGTTCGTCTTCTTCCTGGGCCGACGCTGGTGACTTCAGTGACTGTGGGGCTTCGGATGTTGACAGTGTGGATACGGATGCGTCGATGTCTCCGCGGTTCGTGGTGGCGGAGGTCCATGTGCCTGCCGGTGCTCGGTGCCTGTGTCTCGGACGTGCCTTCGGTTCTTTTTCCGCCGGGGGACTCTCCACAGTGGGGGGTGGTGGCTTCCGCTGCCAGGGATGGTGTGGACTCTGGTGCTGGGCGTGGCCTGGTGGTGACGTTACGGAAGGATGCACGCCATCCGGGTTCCCTGCTGTCGTCTGGTGGTGTGCCCGGGGCCGTGGGTACCCCTGTGGTGTGGGTGCGCGTTGGGGCCCTGGGGGACGTGTTGCCGGCGTCTGTGATGCCATCGGGTCACTGGTCGTAGATTGCCGAGTTACTGCTGTCTGAGGGACCGGAATGCTTTCGTTGGGGGGACAAGTTCCCTTCCTGTGGGGGCGAGTGGCGACTTCTCGCCTCATGAGTTCTACCATCTGGGTCCCCAGTTTGCAGGTGTTTGTTGCCCCGGTTCCGGATGTTATGGCGTTCCCGGTGGATGGACGAGACCCTTGGCAATGGGTGCTCTGGGAGGCGTTCAATGTAAGATTCCCGCGGGCCAAGTTCCTGGGCAAGTATGTGCTCTGATTTCTTGTGTATTTGCTCTGACATGCTGTAGTGCCCTTCTGGCTGTTTGTTTGCCCTGTTCTATTCTGTGCTTCTGCCTCTCCCTTTGTGCGTAGCTTTGCCGTGTGGCATATTAGTTTCTAGTGCTTGACGTCACTCGTTTTGCGTTTTGGCTTAGCATTTCGCCTTTCCTGGCTTTGCGATTCACCCTTCATGGGTACGCCGGGGCGCATCCGATCCCACGATCGTCATCGCCCCTAACGCAACAACAACAACAAATAATCGCCAACAGAACCTAAACACCTAACCTAACCTACCCTATACCTATATATGCACAATATTAATATTATAATATTAATTTATACTTGCGAAAATTCCCGTTTTGAATGAACAGCATGTTAAAATTTATGAATGCGTCTGTGGGGTTGACCGCTGAATGTAATGGAGTTGAGTCGAGGACGGGTTGTTCCATTCACTCCCCAAAACCCCCTGTTTATGAATGAGAAACGGTTCACACACGACTCACAACTGATTTCATTCGAACACTTCCTGAACAAGTGCTTCACTGACGGATTTTGTTCAAACCACAACTCTGTAAATGCTTCACCTACGTACTACAAATACAAATAATCGCCAGCAGAACTAAACACCTAACCTAACCTAACCTGTACCTATATATGCACAATATGCTAATGTATTATAATATTAATTTATATTTGAGAAAATTCCCGTTTTGAATGAACAGCGAGTTAACATTGACGAATGCATCTGTGGGGTCGAACGCTGGATGTAATGGACTTGAGTCGAGGACGGGTTGATAATGTGCCTGTTCACCTAGCGGAAAATAGGTACCCAGGAGTTGATCATTTTGTTAAGGACTTGCATCCTGGGGAGGGTCAGTAATTCGACCCCTGTGGGAGGTATATCCCCCATTAGGCCTATAATATCAATATAAGCCTAACATGTATATATACACACTGGCTGTCCTGTCCCTGACACAATGAATTATTATTAATATCGTTGTGAATTTGTAGGAGTCCTCTGGCGAGATATACAGCCATTGACTGGCCTGAAGCTGTGAGTATGGCAGCAGACAGAGCCTAGCAATTGATGAGAAGAAAACAGATGATTTTTACTATATTTAAGAAAACTATTTGAGGTAATGTAAACCATGTATGTCTGCAATTTCTGTTGCATTATTCGCAAAGAAATATTGTGCCGAAAAACATTAAAATATATATCATGGATGTTGCCATAAAGACAGCTGTACAAATAGGAAGTCTTAACCAAAGGTTGTTGTTGTTGTTGTTTTAGATTCAGCTACTAGGAATTAAAAGTTCCAAGCAGCACGGGCTATGGTAAGCCCGTCGTACGCACCTGGCACAGCAGATGTGGTTCATCTTCGTTTTGCAAGTAAATACTTGCCCTGAAGGTCGCTAACGTCCCACTTATTCTCGACGGGGTGTCTGGCAACTGTGCTGCCTTAATGAACTCCCTGGCGAAATATTATTCCTTATGGAACAGAAAGTAAAGGATGTGTGTGTGAAGTCTAATATAATGAATGAGTTCGAAATCTAGCTTTTATGGTGAATATCACAGAACACTTAAATTACCTTACCCCTTCCCTGTCCGGCCCGTTGTTGCCGTGAGGGGGCTTGGTGGATGGCTGCCGGTGTGTGATGATGCTCCATGAGACAGTCCTCTGTCCTTTTGTAGCATTATGCTTCTGCTGCTGTCTTCTCTAATTTTGATGGATCGCTTTTCCTTTTCCTTATGTTTCGTTTTCCCTCCCCTCTCTTCTCCTTTCTAATTGTAATTTTCTGCCGACCTTTTGCCTGTTTTGATTATTCTTTTGGACTTCTTCTATTTTGACACCCGGGTGTTTGAGGAGGCATACTCTTGCACCTGTAGAACTGTAGTACCCGACGTTGAGAGTGAGGGGACCCTTATATTATCTATCCTCCTTTCGTGACTGAACCCGATCTCGACGGACTGATGGTTCTTAATGGTGGTGTTTGTGGAGCGTATCCTCACGACTCACCCCTAGGGGGCCTCGGCATGATCGGCGACAGCTTCTTGTTGGGTGTCCTGCCTCTAATTGTGGCTCCATGGTGGGTGTGGGGACACATTCGTGAATGAAAATCTGACCTCTCGTCCTTATGTCGAATTCTGTTCCTCTTCTACCTTCTCGGGCTTGTGGGGTGGGCGACCAAGCCCCCGAGTCAGACCAAGTTGGAAGTCCGGGCTCTGTAGCCCCCGCTGCATTGGGCTCCCGACCTTGCTCATCCTCTGACCCTCCTGACTACTCCCCTCGGCTCCCCTCCCTCCTCTGTGGATGGGTCAAGCCCCTAGTGGTGACCACCTCGTCCCCTGGCACGGCTCAGTCTCTCGTAGTGACTACTACAACTTTTAACCCCTCTCTTGCTCTGGGGGTTCTCAACGCTGTCCTCACCACGGCCGCGCTCGCTCAATTCCTTCCCGTACTGATGCGTTTCAAGCCTTGTTTGGTCCCGCTTCGTGGGCCAAATACTTTGAATCTCCTACCTCTTGATTCTGCACCTCCTGGCGATTTCTCCCTCCATAGGCACCTTGTTGATTCAGTGGATGCCTCTGTTACCTTCAACCCCACCCATTTCGGTACACGTGTTGTTGCTTCTCCTTCTCAGGATACAGCCTCCCGCTTGGCCTCCTTATCCTGGCATGGCAAGACCCTTGTTCGGGTTTCCAAGAACGCTCGGTTGAATGCCAGAGTTGGCACTATTCTCCTCCTGCCCCAGGTTGCGACCTGTGCTTGAAATCTGCAGGACTGCCACGATGATATTCGGCATGTCCTCGAAGCCCAAGGCCATTCTGCCCTCCAGGTGGACTCGTTTGCTCGTCCCCTTCGTGGTTGTCGCCGTCAACCCCTTCGGGTTCTGAAGATTACCTTTGATGGTCAGACACTTCTGCCCTCTGTCATTCTTGTTGGTGCCAGGTGCTCCGTTCAGGAGTACATTCCCTCTCCTCGACTCTGTAATAAGTGATGGAGAGTTGGGCATGGAGCCCTCCGCTGCTCCAGTACTGTCTATCTCTGTACTGTGTGTGGGGACGAGGGTCACTTTAAGTCGGAGTGCACTTCTCCCCAGGCTCGCTGCCTCAATTGTGGTGAGGTCCACCCTACCTTCTCCTGCACGTGTATACATTACAAGCTTGAGGCAGCCGTTCTAAACTTGAAGCACCGGGAACGTTTGCCTTTTCCTGAGGCGAGGCACCAAGTTCGCCGTCTCCCGCCTTATGCTAACGTCTCTTATGATCGCGTGTTGCGCTCTTCCTCTCCTCGTCCTTCCCGCCTTCCTCAGTCTCACAACCGTTTCCGGGCCTTAGACCCAGACATGCCCACTGCCTCCTCTTCTGTTCCTTTGCGTTCTGTCCTGGAGGGTCCCCCTCCTGCCTCTCTGTTTGAGGTTCCTCTTCTTTCTTCCCAGTCTGTCGTGTCTCCTGTGTCTTCTTCCTCATCTCCCTCCGATCCTCCTTCCCATCCTTTTCCTCCATCTCTTCGCTCTCCACGCCACCTGTCAGTGCGGGCTGATATCCATCGCTTTCCCAACGGCCGTCGTGTTTGCTCTCCTCCTGTTTCTCCTGTTGAGACGCTAGACTCTGTTGCCCAGTACATTGTTGCTGGGAAGCCTGTCCTGCTGCCCTCTGCTCTATTCCTCGCTCTTCTTCTCGGGGAATGCGGAAGTGCGTTCCCTGGTGGAATGTGGACTGTGCTCGGGCTGTTCGCTGTAAGCGTGCAGCCTGGAAGAGACATCGTCGCCGACAGACGACTGAATCTTTTGTTTTGGTAGACAAGTGCAGTGGCCCGTAGGACTATCCGTTTGACTAAACGTGCTTGTTGGATGTCTTATGTCTCCACCATCACGTCCGAAACTCCTCTACCGCTGATCTGGAAGCGTATCCGTAAGATAGCGGGTAAGTTTGTTCCCGATGTCTCACCGGTCCTTCACCTCGATGGTACTCTTGTGGCGGACCCGTTGCAGGTCGCGACCGAATTGGGTTCCCAATTTTCGTCTGTTAGGTCTGGTTCTCATCTCTCCCATTTCTTCCTTCTTCGTAAGCCTCTTCTTGAATCTCGTCCTATGGATTTCTGTACCCATCTCAATCTTCCCAATAACGATCCCTTCTCTCTCTCTGAGCTCCAGTCTGCCCTGGCCCTCTGCGGTTCTACGGCAGCAGGCTCCGATGGCATTCATTATGAGATGCTTCGACATCTCCCTCCGTGCTCGTCTCAGTATTTACTGAGTTTGTTTAATCGGGTCTGGGAGTCGTCGTCAGTCCCTGAGGACTGGCTTGATGCTGTTGGCCTCCCTGTTTGGAAACCAGGGTCTCTCGGGTCATCCTCCAAGGGCTTCCGCCCTATTGCCCTCATGAGTTAAATATAAATATAAATACATATAAATATGTTTATTCAGGTAAGGTACATACATACAAGTGATGTTACATTAATGGATTGATATATAGATAGAGCTAGTACATACAATGCCTAAAGCCACTATTACGCAATGCGTTTCGGGCAAGAAAAACATTAATATCTAGAACTTAATACTAATTGAGCATAAAGAATAAAAAGTGATGAGAACAAATACAAATAAAGATAAAAAAAAAAAAGGGGGAACATGACTGAAAAAGCAGCACAAATACAATAGGTTGACAAACAGTGTTGATTAAAAAAAAATAACAGTTGTGTCTGCAAGCTCTTTGAATGTATGGTTAATGTTCGTTTGATGTGGTTCTTAGAGCACTATCACCTCCTTTCTTTTTCTCAATTTGTTTTTCGCAAGTGCCACAGCACAACGAATGTCCTGATGAACTTAGAGGTCTATAATCGTACTGCTTCTGCTGCGAAGACCTCCATTGTTGCTGTCCTTTTTGACCTGGAAAAGGCTTATGACACTACCTGGCAGTATCATATTCTGTCCCAACTTCATTCTTTTGGCCTTCGTGGGAATCTCCCCCTCTTCCTCCAAAGTTTCCTCTCTCATCGTTCCTTTCGAGTGAGGCTTGGTACCACTCTCTCTGCCCCTTTTCGGCAATATGAGGGTGTGCCCCAAGGTAGTGTTCCGAACACTACTTTTTTTCTTGTTGCTCTCAATGGTCTTCTTTCCTCCCTTCCTTCTGGCGTCTTCTCCACTCTCTATGTAGACGATCTTACCCTTTGCTGTCGGGGTAGTGATTCACCTCTCCTTCAACAGTGGCTTCAACTTACGATTGATGCCGTGTCGACTTGGGCCACCGATCATGGCTTCAAGTTCTCTGTGTCTAAGACTTGTGCTATGACTTTTACTCGAAAGCGTATTATTCTTCGTCCCTCTTTATCACTTTATAGCCATCCCGTTGTGTACAAGGATTCCTCTCAGCTTCTGGGGTTAATCTTTGACACTCGTTTGTCTTGGTCAGCCCTTATCTCTTACCTCTGCGCTGAATGCTCTAAGGCCCTTTCCCTCCTTAAGGTTTTGTCCCATACTTCTTGGGGGGGGGGGGTGGATAGGCATACGCTCCTCTCTCTACATTCCTCACTCGTCCTATCTAAACTCAATTATGGTTGCCCTGCTTACTCGTCCGCTTCTCCTTCTACGCTTCGCCGTCTTGATGCTTTGCACCATGCTGGGTTGCGCCTCAGCTCTGGTGCCTTTCGTTCGACTCCTGCCCTCAGCTTGTATGTTGACACTGGTTTTCTATCTCTCAAGGACCTCCGTGATCGCTACTGTCTTCGCTATCTGGCGCGGTCCTTGCAACATCCTTCCTTTCGCCTCTGTCGTGCTTTGACTTTTACCCATCCTGTAGTTCCTGTTCTTCTTCACCACCTCCCTCTTTCTGTTCGGCTATCTCACTTACAGGTCTTTCTTTCCATTCGTTTTTCTAATATTTCTCCTCGTATTGTTCCTTCCTTGCCCCCGTGGAGGGTCCCCCTTCCGAAGTTTTGTACATCCTTGACCCGCATTACTAAAGCTTTTACTCCTCCTACGGTTCTGAAACGCTTTTCTTGAGCACTTTTCTTCACACTCCCGCTCCGTTTCCATCTTCACCGATGGGTCTAAGTCTGCGGACGGTGTGGGCTACTCTGTTGTTTTTCCTGACCGCACTTACGTGTTGCCTCCATTTGGAGACTAGCATCTTCACAGCAGAGCTTTATGCTATTCTCCATGCTCTCCGTCTCCTACTTTCTCGTTGTCAATCCTCCTTTGTGATTGTAGTTGACTCTCGTACTGTCCTCATGGCTCTCGAGTCCTTTAATTCTGTCCATCCGGTAGGCGTCGAGATTCAACATTGGCTCTTTCTTATCTCTAGTAAATTTAAATCCATGGAGTTTTACTGGGCTCCCAGCCATGTTGGTGTTTCATTAAATGAGCGTGCGGATGCTGCCACTAGAGAGGCTATCCGCTCTTGTCCCGTTTCCCGTAAAGGTATTCCTTTTTCCGACTTTTATCCAGTTATTCATTCCTCCATCCTTGCCCGTTGGCAGGGTTGTTGATCTTCTTTTGTTGGTAACAAACTGTGTACCCCTAAGCGTTGTGTGTCGCCCTGGCCTTCCTCCTGCCACCGTAACTGGCGGTGGGAAATGACTCTAGTACGGTTGCGTCTTGGCCATACTCGCGTAACTCACGGTCACTTAACGGAGCGCCGCCTAGCTCCTTATTGTCCAAATTGCATTGTCCCTCTTACCGTCGTGCATATCCTTGTTGAATGTTTTGACTTCCAGGATGAGCATGTCTTGCTTTCCGACCGCCCCTCGCAGTCACTTGTCCCTCGATAGAATTCTTGGTGAATCGGATACTTTTCATATTGTTCGCCTTATGCGTTTCTGTTCTTGTATTGGCATCCTTGGTGATATTTAGCGCCCTCTGATTATTCGGCACATTTGATGGTGCTACATAGCCTTCCCGGTTAGGTGCCTTCTTTTGATAATTACTTACTTACTTAAATTACCTGAACAAGAAATTACAAAGCTGCAAGAACTCAATGATTTCTGGATAGTTTCTTTTAGTGATAGTGTCATGTTTTATTAAGAGCTGTCACCAAATTATTCCTGAAGTAATTGATTTGTCTCAAATATCATGCTTATGTTTGGGAAAATATTTACGTCAACAGCTGTGTTCTCAACTTATGCACATCTGAGTTCATTACTCAGTGTTGCTGCAGCTCAGTCGATTAGCCTATATAGCCTATGCAATGTTGCGGACCAAGAGACGTAAGGTGTCAGGAATCAGTAACATTTGCAACAAAGTTAATTATATCATTATTATTATTATTATTATTATTATTATTATTATTATTATTATTATGTAGGGATTAGTATCTTCAGTCTTGCTCCTGAGCGAAGATGCGGTTTTCAGCGCCTCGGGCCGCATCATGCAGAGGAAAGGGAGCTGCGAGGAGAAAGTGCCAAACCATTGCGACCATATTGCAGTGGGAAGGGGTAAGGATATGGTTTTGGTATGGGACGGGGAGAAGGAATGGTGCCCAACCACTTGGACGGTCGAGAAATGAACGCCGACCTGCATGAAGCCAGACCGTCGCTCCACCTTCCGGCCCAAGAGGTTGGAACTATATATCTGCCGGGCCATAACAAATAAGTTGAACACCGCTGCCCATTGTTTTGGGGCGTTTTGTGGGGATGGGATGGGTGTGAAGAGGCAGTAGTCTCAAAGGAGTCTATTGATTAATGTCAAGACACAATGGGTAACTTTAAGATGTAGGTAATGAAGCCTTTTCACCAGTTTCTTAGTGAGATGCATCACGTGAAGCCGGTGAAACTGTTAACCTCAGCCCCAGTTTCAGCCCCGGACTGTATAGGAGGAATTGTGGCCCCAGTCCTCAGCCCCAAGTCTAGCATGGCTGTGGTGGAGCAGTTAAATGGGTGTTCATTAATAAAGGCGAAGCGGGTCGCCACTGGTAAAAAGGACGGCGGGGAGTCGGTCATAGACACGCACATGCTGGCCAGAGCCACGCAAGGCCAGCGTGCTACAGGCACGTTAGTGGTGCCCCGTGTCCACACACGTTGGTGGTGCTCCCGTGTCCACACACGTTGGTGGTGCTCCCGTGTCCACACATGTTGGTGGTGCTCCCGTGTCCACACACGTTGGTGGTGCTCCCGTGTCCACACATGTTGGTGGTGCCCCGTGTCCACACACGTTGGTGGTGCTCCCGTGTCCACACACGTTGGTGGTGCTCCCGTGTCCACACACGTTGGTGGTGCTCCCGTGTCCACACACGTTGGTGGTGCTCCCGTGTCCACACACGTTGGTGGTGCTCCCGTGTCCACACACGTTGGTGGTGCTCCCGTGTCCACAAACGTTGGTGGTGCTCCCGTGTCCACACACGTTGGTGGTGCTCCCGTGTCCACACACGTTGGTGGTGCTCCCGTGTCCACACACGTTGGTGGTGCTCCCGTGTCCACAAACGTTGGTGGTGCTCCCGTGTCCACACACGTTGGTGGTGCTCCCGTGTCCACACACGTTGGTGGTGCTCCCGTGTCCACACATGTTGGTGGTGCCCCGTGTCCACACACGTTGGTGGTGCTCCCGTGTCCACACATGTTGGTGGTGCTCCCGTGTCCACACACGTTGGTGGTGCCCCGTGTCCACACATGTTGGTGGTGCTCCCGTGTCCACATACGTTGGTGGTGCTCCCGTGTCCACATACGTTGGTGGTGCTCCCGTGTCCACACACGTTGGTGGTGCTCCCGTGTCCATACACGTTAGTGGGGCCCCCGTGTCCACACACGTTTGTGGTGCCCCCGTGTCCACACATGTTGGTGGTGCCCCCGTGTCCATACACGTTAGTGGTGCCCCCGTGTCCATACACGTTAGTGGTGCCCCAGTGTCCATACACGTTAGTGGTGCCCCCGTGTCCATACACGTTAGTGGTGCCCCCGTGTCCACACACGTTGGTGGTGCTCCCGTGTCCACACACGTTGGTGGTGCTCCCGTGTCCATACACGTTAGTGGGGCCCCCGTGTCCACACACGTTAGTGGTGCCCCCGTGTCCACACACGTTGGTGGTGCCCCCGTGTCCACACACGTTAGTGGTGCCCCCGTGTCCACACACGTTAGTGGTGCCCCCGTGTCCACACATGTTGGTGGTGCCCCCGTGTCCACACACGTTGGTGGTGCCCCCGTGTCCACACATGTTGGTGGTGCCCCCGTGTCCACACATGTTGGTGGTGCCCCCGTGTCCACACACGTTGGTGGTGCCCCCGTGTCCACACATGTTGGTGGTGCCCCCGTGTCCACACACACTGGTGGTGCCCCCGTGTCCACACACACTGGTGGTGCCCCCGTGTCCACACACACTGGTGGTGCCCCCGTGTCCACACATGTTGGTGGTGCCCCCGTGTCCACACACGTTGGTGGTGCTCCCGTGTCCATACACGTTAGTGGTGCCCCCGTGTCCACACACGTTAGTGGTGCCCCCGTGTCCACACACGTTAGTGGTGCCCCCGTGTCCACACACGTTAGTGATGCCCCCGTGTCCACACACGTTAGTGGTGCCCCCGTGTCCACACACGTTAGTGATGCCCCCGTGTCCACACACGTTAGTGGTGCCCCCGTGTCCACACATGTTGGTGGTGCCCCCGTGTCCACACACACTGGTGGTGCCCCCGTGTCCACACACACTGGTGGTGCCCCCGTGTCCACACACACTGGTGGTGCCCCCGTGTCCACACACACTGGTGGTGCCCCCGTGTCCACACACGTTAGTGGTGCCCCCGTGTCCACACACGTTAGTGGTGCCCCCGTGTCCACACACGTTAGTGGTGCCCCCGTGTCCACACACGTTAGTGGTGCCCCCGTGTCCACACACGTTAGTGGTGCTCCCGTGTCCACAAGCAACTGAATATTATAAATTGATCGAAGTAGAACACCGGAAGACGGAACTAAAGATCAATAAGAAGTTTGTTATGAAGAACTTCTCCTACCCCCCTCCCTCCCTAGCCCCAATTTCTCCCAACGCCCTCCCCCTTTCCCGCAGGCACAGTTGTGGACGCTGCCACAGTTGTGGAGGCTGCCACAGTTGTGGAGGCTGGCACAGTTGTGGACGCAGGCACAGTTGTGGACGCAGGCACAGCTGTGGACGCAGGCACAGCTGTGGACGCAGGCACAGTTGTGGACGCAGGCACAGGTGTGGACGCAGACACAGCTGTGGACGCAGGCACTGCTGTGGACGCAGGCACAGCTGTGGACGCAGGCACAGCTGTGGACGCAGGCACAGCTGTGGACGCAGGCACTGCTGTGGACGCAGGCACAGCTGTGGACGCAGGCACAGTTGTGGACGCAGGCACAGCTGTGGACGCAGGCACAGCTGTGGACGCAGGCACAGCTGTGGACGCAGGCACAGCTGTGGACGCAGGCACAGCTGTGGACGCAGGCACAGCTGTGGACGCAGGCACAGCTGTGGACGCAGGCACAGCTGTGGACGCAGGCACAGCTGTGGACGCAGGCACAGCTGTGGACGCAGGCACAGCTGTGGACGCTGGTACATCTCGGCAGGGAACACATACCCAGAAAACAACAAACAGATGTGTGAGAAATATAACAAAAGGTTCCCGGAGGTCAACTGAACAGAACATGAGTGGAGGCCGACAGATGGAGACGATGGACGACCATAAGGCACTGTACAACACATCCTGAAGATAAGGAAAAGGAACTTCTGCTTGAACTAGGCAGAACAAAAGGAACACCTGCATGAACTAGACACAACAAAAGGAATAGATCGAATCTTGATTTCACCATGACAGCAAGGGCACGTTTTTACCTGTTAAATATGATTTTCAATTAAAACACTCGAAACTCGAAAATTCCAGGAAATCTGGAAAATAATCATAATAATGATATGGGTCAGATAGCAGGCACTAAACTATTGGTCAGTATCACAGCCATATTTTCCTTACAAAAGAACTAGCAAACGTTATCAGAAAGAAAATAACTGAGCACATGGTGAGGATATAGTGTAGAACAGACAGACAAACAGAGGCTTCCTTCTACTATTTACTGAAATCGCAACATTTCTGGCTGAACTGAACAGGTGCACACAAGTGTCAAATCGAAATTATTATTATAAATTTAAAAACACCTGGCCTTCAATATGAGTGGTGATATACATTAGTTAAACACTGTGCAGTAGTAATGACAACAGTATTAACAATAATAACAGCAATTGTAATGACAACAGTATTAAAAATAATAACAGCAATAGTATTGACAACAGTATTAGCAATCTCACAGAAATCCCATTAATGTGATATATAGTAATAAGAAAATCTATTTGGGCAGTGAGGTGGATGCGAACCCACGACCAAGGCAAGGCAGTGGATTTTTATCATTGATATATATCACCTTAATGTGATTTCTGTTTTTTTTTTAAATTGGGGCATAAGGTGTAGGTCCACTCTGCCCTTACACCCGAGTGCTTCTGGGTCACACGGAAACACTTGGACTGGCTTCAGAGGGGGCCTTCAGTGTTCCTGTGATTTCAGTAGAAATCCGGTTGTATGACTTTGGCAAGTCAAGCGGTGGTCTAGTGGTAGAGTACGCGGCTTGGCATTGCCTTGGTCGTAGGTTCGCGCCCTCCTCACTGCCCTAGTGGAATTTCCCAATATTAGGACTAATAACAGCAGTAATAATGACAGCAGTATTAGCAATAACATCAGTGGTAATAATGATAACAGTATTAGTAATAATAACCGAAGTAGTAATGACAAAAGTATTAGGAATAATAACAACTGTATTAGCAATAATGACAACAGTAGTAATGACAACAGAGGGGAACGAAGATTTAGAGAGATATATCACCCCTGACAATATCAAATTATATAACAAAGTCACCAAGAGAGGGGGAATACAGCTGAGTAAGCTGCATTTACTAAGACGGTTAGCAAATATTACCTTACCTTACAGACGCTGTTAGGTATGACTCGGCACGACCACCACCACCTGCCATCGCTGTAAGGTAACACCAGGCACGACCACCACCACCTGCCCTATCTGTAAGGTAACACCAGGCACGACCACCACCACCTGCCCTCTCTGTAAGGTAACACCAGGCACGACCACCACCACCTGCCCTCTCTGTAAGGTAACACCTGGCACGACCACTACCTCCTGCCCTCGCTGTAAGGTAACACCAGGCACGACCACCACCACCTGCCCTCTCTGTAAGGTAACACCAGGCACGACCACTACCTCCTGCCCTCGCTGTAAGGTAACACCAGGCACGACGACCACCACCTGCCCTCGCTGTAAGGTAACACCAGGCACGACCACCACCTCCTGCCCTCTCTGTAAGGTAACACCAGGCACGACCACCACCTGCCCTCGCTGTAAGGTAACACCAGGCACGACCTCCACCACCTGCCGTCTCTGTAAGGTAACACCAGGCACGACCACCACCTCCTTCCCTCGCTGTAAGGTAACACCAGGCACGACCACTACCTCCTGCCCTCGCTGTAAGGTAACACCAGGCACGACCACCACCACCTGCCCTCTCTGTAAGATAACACCAGGCACGACCACCACCACCTGCCCTTGCTGTAAGGTAACACCAGGCACGACCACCACCACCTGCCCTCTCTGTAAGGTAATACCAGGCACGACCACCACCTCCTGCCCTCTCTGTAAGGTAACACCAGGCACGACCACCACCACCTGCCCTTGCTGTAAGGTAACACCAGGCACGACCACCACCACCTGCCCTCTCTGTAAGATAACACCAGGCACGACCACCACCACCTGCCCTTGCTGTAAGGTAACACCAGGCACGACCACCACCACCTGCCCTCTCTGTAAGGTAATACCAGGCACGACCACCACCACCTGCCCTCTCTGTAAGGTAATACCAGGCACGACCACCACCACCTGCCCTCTCTGTAAGGTAACACCAGGCACGACCACCACCTCCTGCCCTCGCTGTAAGGTAACAGCAGGCACGACTACCACCACCTGCCCTCTCTGTAAGGTAATACCAGGCACGACCACCATCACCTGCCCTCGCTGTAAGGTAACACCAGGCACGACCTTCACCACCTGCCCTCTCTGTAAGGTAACACCAGGCACGACCACCACCACCTGCCCTCGCTGTAAGGTAACACCAGGCACGACCACCACCACCTGCCCTCGCTGTAAGGTAACACCAGGCACGACCTCCACCACCTGCCCTCTCTGTAAGGTAACACCAGGCACGACCACCACCTCCTGCCCTCGCTGTAAGGTAACACCTGCAGGCACGACCACCACCTCCTGCCCTCGCTGTAAGGTAACACCAGGCACGACCTCCACCACCTGCCCTCTCTGTAAGGTAACACCAGGCACGACCACCACCTCCTGCCCTCGCTGTAAGGTAACACCTGCAGGCACGACCACCACCTCCTGCCCTCGCTGTAAGGTAACACCAGGCACGACCTCCACCACCTGCCCTCTCTGTAAGGTAACACCAGGCACGACCACCACCTCCTGCCCTCGCTGTAAGGTAACACCTGCAGGCACGACCACCACCTCCTGCCCTCGCTGTAAGGTAACACCTGCAGGCACGACCACCACCTCCTGCCCTCGCTGTAAGGTAACACCTGCAGGCACGACCACCACCTCCTGCCCTCGCTGTAAGGTAACACCAGGCACGACCACCACCACCTGCCCTCTCTGTTAGGTAACACCAGGCACGACCACCACCTCTCGCCTCATGTATAGTGCGTGTGAGGGGAAAACTGTCTATAATTACACATGGCTACATATTCCCCAACGATTAGAGAGAATAATGTCACATATAATTGCCTTAGAAAGTCAAACTAGAAAAAAAAAGTTGAAAGGATTACAACATTTATTTGCGATAATGACACATAATGAAGGAAAGATTATCAACTGTAATTAAAACTTAAACAAATGAGTACTGTAATTAGTTGGGATCACATTACAGGTAATTAGGTGGTATTAGATTATAGATAATTAAAACAATTGTCAACTAGAAGTAAATGGAGATGACTACACCATCATAATTATAATTAATATTAGATGAGTGAGACCTGGTTGAAGTTAGGGACCCTGGAAGGTCAGGAAGGTCCTGGAAGGTGGGGGTGGGACGTGGTAGATGAGGGAGGACCTAGAGGGGGGTGGACTTGGAAGATTGAGTGAAGGCTAGTAGTTGAGGTGGGACCTGGTAGACTGAGTGAAGGCTAGTAGGTGAGGAGGGACCTGGTAGACTGAGTGAAGGCTAGTACGTGAGGAGGGACCTGGTAGACTGAGTGAAGGCTAGTAGGTGAGGTGGGACCTGGTAGACTGAGTGAAAGTGAGGTGGGACCTGGTAGATTGAGGGATGCGTGGTTGGTGAGGAAGTTGTCGTAGCTGAGGGAGGCCAGTGTACCGAGGCCAAATAATGACCCCCTGTTATGATGACCCTAGACCTCTGGGTATGGTTCCTATGCTTTTGCAGTTATAAAATATATATAAATGCGGCCTTGCCAACTACAAATGTCTAGGGGTAAGTAAGTCAACTGCTTAAACAGCAAAGCAATATACTTTAAGTAAGGGTAACAAAGGAACATACAAACATATAAATGAAATACAGGCAGCCAGAAATATTATTGCACCAGAATGAAATAACATACTATAATTATATAGTGATCAGCACTGATCACTATTTTTAAACTTAAATGAATAGATGGGTATGCAAATAATGGTCTAACCAGGCAATTAGCTATGTTACTAAACAATAAACAGGTACCAAAGACTTACCTCATTACATATCCACCACAGTCAGCTCCAACCACTTGGGGTGGACGGTAGAGCAAGGGTCTCGCTTCATACAGGTCGGCGTTCAATCCCCCACCGTCCAAGTGGTTGGGTATCACTCCTTTCCCCCCACCCCGTCCCATCCCAAATCCTTATCCTGGCCCCTTCCAAGGGCTATATAGTCGTAATGGCTTGGCACTTTCATCTGATAATTTCCCTCCCCCTCACCCACGCAACTAGCGTGGCTAGAGCATGCACGACCTGGTGTCTACACATTACCAACTAAGGAACACATGAAATCTCTAGATACTCTGCTGTTTGAGAGTAATACTTAGTGACATATTTGTAAATACACTAATATACATTTAACACTAATAACGAGTAATTAAAAGAAATGTACATACAAGGAAACTGAATAATTATAGGGGTGAATCAGTGAAGTTATGTTGATATATTGCATGCATCATTGGAACCCTCCAAATATGGTCGTCCACCCATGAGACGCCACAGTCTCCCCACCCCCCTTTCCCCTTCCCACATGAATAAACATGCAATAGCATTAACAAAAATATTTTACACATGCACACTGCAGCATGCTACATTTAACTCAAACATATATACAGGAAAACAAAAGGACATAATGGTTAATTACAAATAATTGAGGAAAGAATAATGAACATACATGTTTATCATGATAAATGTTCAAATCTATTATGGATTCATAACACCCCCGACCAACTTGGCGACTGCTTTCTTTCTTCCTTTCTTTTTCTGCCAGACGTGGAAGCTTTCCCCTCATAATTAGTGCCTGGCTGAAAAACTTGCATTAAGACTCCTCCATCAAGTTTGGACCTCAGGAGTGGGGCAGACTGAGGCCCCCTGAGCGGTTGTCGTCTAAGGGCTAGAGGTAGACTCTCTTCCAACCCTTCGTCTGATATCATCTGGGCGTCCGCAGGTCCACCCTCACATTATGCCACAGATTTTTGGGGGAATGCTGTCATACCCAGGTCCCCAGGGTTCGTCGATTTCTCTGCAATGGGTTGCATTAAGTGTCGGGATAAATGGCAATGAGGTGGCAGATCCAGCAGTGGGATTGGCGCATAATCTCCAAGAAGTTACACAGGTGCGTCTGGACCTCATGGAAAATCTCCTGCAGCATCGGGCAGCCTCCCTCGCGGGTTGGCAGGCGGAGATGTCGACAGGTCTTAGGTCTTCTTCAATGAATCAATGGATAGTACAAGTAAAGAGAAAGCGGTAAAGTGGGGCGAAGCGGAGCAAAGCGAAAATGTCCAAAGAGCTGGCAAGTAGGGGTTGGAAGAACAGAGCAAGTATGCAGAACTCTTGAACGAGGACTTGGAGACGAGGTGAAGAGGGGAGATGAAAGATCGGTGGCCCAACCACCGCGGATTTGAACTTGAGTAGAGTGAAGGAGGGCGTCATTTAAGAAGTAGAATTGAGTGGGACGTCATTTAAGGTGCACACAGGGGCTGGGATCGCAAGCAGCTGGCAGTTGAGGGTTGATTTCAGATGTTGATGTTAAATCATTTCGTTAGTGGTCCTCTTTTTTGTTGACGATTGTTACGGCCCTCTCGGGTCGCAACCGAGTTCGTACTCTGATGTTATTAGAGGAAGTTGTATCCGGCCCCAAGCCAGTAGTGGCTTTCAAGGGATGAGATCCGTGACGCAAGTAACTTAAAGGGGAAGGGAAATAAAGTTAAGAACTTAAGATTATAATTGTTTCCATCACCAATAAATAATATAATAAAAGAGTGCACAGGGGGAGGGGTATTAACACTGTACAGGGGAAATACACAATCGTCTTCTCCTGAAGACTCTGGATCCAAACTCTCGGTGCCAAGTCCTCGGTGCTTTCGTGGCCTCACAACGAATCCTTTGAGAAGCTGAGTCTACCCTGGCCACAGGTCAGCCAAAACACAGTTCCACTGGGGGCACCGCCATGGAGGCCGTCAACCACAAGTCCAGCAGGTCTGCTGGCAGGTTCCGGATCAGCAACGCTGGTCAGGCCACTCCACGAGCGATACTAGGGTAGCGCCCTAGTCAGGAGCCTCGTGTGATACCACAAATCACTCTCCTGTCCTCAATACCCCAGTGGTTAATCGTCTCCAGCAGTCGGTCCCGGGTACGACGATCCTTTCAACTGCCACTTCACTGGCAGGGTAACACCACAGTGTTCTTCTGGGAGACGACTCACAGCTGCTGCAGCAAAGCACAAGGTATGGAGACGGCTGCCTTGGGTAGACTGACTCAACATCCCTTACAGCAGTCCCAGGTCGACTCTGTAAGCAGACACGTCATCAATAACAGGGACACACTAAAGCACCTCACTTACAGGCTCAGACACAAACGCCCGACGTATCCACTCCATAGATGGCGTTGTCGTCTGAGCACCACCTCACCAGAGGTCAGCAACGGCTGTGTGGTGAGCTGAACAGGACTGGAAACTGGCCCTTGTGGCCAGTACTCTTCGCCCTCACCAGGTGTCGTCGTCCATTTGGAGGGGGTTTCGGGAGCTGACCCACAGATGGCGTGGTTGTCACCGCTCCGTGCTCGGACGTCGGATCCGGGCCCGTAACAACGATTTAAGCAAACTCTGATCTTTGATCTTCTTCTTGGGCTTGTCGGTCTTGGTCTTGGTGGTCTGACTTCGTGCTGGCATTGTGGTGCTATCGTTGGGGGTTGTTGGTGTAGAGTTCTGAAGGAAATCGGTAGCTGAGTAGTGACATTTCCATGAAGGAGGAGATGGTGTTCCAAGAGACATGTCCTCATCCGATTCATCGGATGAGTGAAGAGCAGAGGTGGTAGATCACGGAGGTAGAGTTCTTGAAGGTTGGATTCTTGAAGGTTGAGTTCTTGAAGATTGAGTAGCAGCAGTAGGTACTGCAGCAGAAGAGTCTTCATAGTATAGATCCTCTACAGGGTCAGACCAAGGGTCCATTGCAGCTGAATTCACCACTGGGATGGGTGAAGGGTCAGCAACAGCTGGAGAAACGTGTGGAGCAGGAGCAAACAGTAAGTCTGAAAGCGTGGCCGCGTTAACAGTGATGTCACGGTTAGCAACAGGAACTGTAGCAGAAGTGGGGGATCTCAGGAGGCAGAGTCTTGTGAACTGAAGGTACTAGAACAAGATCTGAAGTCTGCATTGAAGTGGCAGAATCTTCGTCAGGTGAAGAGTCGGCATCCTCTACCGGGTCAGTTGCTGAAATTGAACCTAGAGCAATGTAGACTTCTTCAGGAACATTGAAGGTAGGGAGACCGTTCGCTTTTTAAAGAAGTTTCAGAAGTCTCACAAATTCTCGGGGGTTAGTGCCAGCAGTCATTCTGGCCATCAATGTCAAAGCTTTTACTGTGCTATACAGTGATTGGCCGGGATTGGGTGGAGGCGGCAATGGCTGGCTCGATGTGTGGCCGGGTGGCTGGGATCTGGGTCCCCATTGGCTAGTAAAGGCAGTAACAGGATGTTGTTCTTGTGTGGTGGTGATAGTTCCTCCTCCCTAAAGCTCCAGGAAAGTGGCTGCTTGGATGTTGAAGGTAGCTGAGGTGGTATCTGAAGTTCCGGAGCTGGTGCCGGCTGCAGAGATAGAGGAAGATCTGTATTTCTCCTGGGTCTCCGAGGTTTTTGATAACTACTTGTCTGGGTGGATATTGATGGGAGATTGCGACATGTTTGCCGTTGCAGAGCAGGCAGTGTGGTTCTTTCTAAGTGTAGATCGAATAGTGGTGGTCTTTTGCGCAAATGCTGCATTTCTGGATGGTCTGTTGGCACTTGTTGGTTTGGTGGGAGTAGTCGTAGCACCAGAAGCATTGGGTGATATTGTAGATTCTTTCCTTCTTCACTTGGAATGACAGGAAGTGGACTCTATAGTGGGAGAATTCATCTGTGATAACTTGGGTAGTCTGGTTCACGGTGCTGAAGATGACTTTCAAGGTGCGTCTGTTGCGCAACACTGTGGTAAGTACTGTCAAGCCTGGGTTTTCTTTCTCGATGGCGTCCGCAACTTCCCCATTGTAAGGTGCCTCATTTACCCGCTCCAGGATCCAGCGGCTGAGCTCACTGACAATGACAGACCGGGCCCGAAGCAACTGGCAAGGAAAGTGGAGCTGGAGGTTCTGTGTAAGAATTCGAAATTCTCGACTGATCAGTTTGTCGACGTCTTGCTCGTTAGAGAAACGAAAAACGAAGCTGTGTGCCTTTTTGCTCGATGTCGTCGGATGTTACTTCAGATGCATCCTTGAATAGCTTCAGGAGGGTTGGCTTGGTGAATGCTTGATCGTCAAGGGGCGTACCCCTGACCTTGAAATGCTTATGATGCACGGTGGACGAAGGATCTATCTCAAAGACTACACGTCACTGGAGATGGCCTCCCGTCTCTACATCGGCATAAAACACCAAATTAGGAGTGGGATCTGACCATCTAGAGAGACGCAAGTCTTCTGCCAATTATGCACCCACCCTGCAGTGCTAGGTGCGAGAGAGAGAGCTGGAGCAACGAGAACACGTCCGGCCGTGACGGTTGCAAGTTGTGATCTCCGTGATCGTTTGCTGATCGTGATCTGTGATTGTGCTCGAGAAGTGGGGACAGACGGAAGAATAGTCTGGAGAGGAGGCTTCGTAGTCGTAGAGAAGAGAGTCAGGGCTTAACCCACCAGCAGGCCGAAGATTCTTGGGTATTTGTCGTGGAATTGTTGGACCATCTAAAGCACCAAGGAGGGCGAAGAAGTCCGAGCGGCCGGCCAGAAGTTATTACCTTACCTTACCTATAACTTTATTTTTTGGGGGAGAGGGGGGCTGTCTCAGAGGGCTGGCTATACCAATTATAGAGCTGGTATGTTAGTGAAGGCCTCTAGGTCTACCGTTTTTTCTTATTCTGAGCCTAGCTTCGGGTTGAGTACGAGTAAATTGTTGAGTACAATTGCTGTGCCGTCATTGGAGTTGGAGCCCAACTCCAATGACGGCATGAGGAAATCTAGTACGGAGTAGGTGGTAGGTGGAGTGCTGTGGCAATGGAGCTCCTACTGAGAGTTCCTCATCAGAGGAGTCTGAGGCATATTCTGTAGTTGGTGAGTTTTTCGTTCGACTCAGCCTGAGGTTGAGGTTGGCTCTGGAGGCGCAGTGAGGTGGTGGAATCTGGTTCAATCGCTTCTGTGGTGATGTTGGTAGTCGTGGATAGCTCTTCAGCAAGCGTATCCGCTGAGATGGTGATGTTTGGAGCTTTGGGGGGCTGGAGTGAAAGATGCTGATGTTTATGCAGCCTCGGTCTTTTGTAGAGCCAAAGTCTGAGTTGAGATCGACTTAGTAGTCGACCTTGTGGAAGTCCCCAGTGTGGTAAGGGTAGGAGTGAGACTACGTCAAGGGCGATGATGGGGTCCAGGCCATTGGCTAGGTACAGCAAGTTCAGTTCCCTGACGTATCAGTGATTGTCTGGTCCGACAAGCCTCTCCGCTAGTCTAATAAGACCAAGGATAATGCCTGCATGTGATGCAAGGGGGCTGTGAAGGTACCTGTGGGGCTGTGAGTCGCCTGGTGTGAGCTGTGGCGGATTGAGCGCCTGGGGTCACGGAGTTAGAAGGGTTGTTTCTCTTGGCTTCAACCTGGGCCTTGATGTTTTCCTGTCTGCGGGGGCAGCGGTAGAAAATTGCCGGGTGATCGCCATTGCAGAGCAAGCAGCGATGGGTTGTTGCCTTTCTTAAGGAGTAGTGATGGTCACGGGCACAAAGGCTGCACTTCTGGACTGTGTGCTGACACTTGTTGGTGGAGTGGGAGAACTCGTAGCACTTGAATCACTGTTGGAGTCAATAGTATCTTTCCTTCTTTATTTGGAACGGTGAAATCTTAATGCCGAAGCAGTAGAGACCCTGTGCGGCAGTCTGTGTAGCCGCTGTTGAGGAATTGAGTGTTAGCTTCATAGGTGCTCGTCCTCGGCGTTGCAAATAACAAGGTCGAATAATCCGAGACTCGGGTTTTCGTCCTCAGTGTTGTCCATGATCTGACCTCGCATTCTGTCCACGACCCAGCGGCTTGTCCTGCTGAGAAATACTGTTCTTTCAGCTAGGTGCTTCCGTGGGAAGTGGGGGAGGAGATGGCGCTCTTGAAGTGTGAAATCGAATGCCTCGAGCTTTTCAAGGTCCTCTGCACTTGAGACTTGAGAAGAAAAGCACGATATCCTCACTTTCCTGACCAATGTTAATGTGTGTGATGCAGGCTCCATCCTTCAGGATCTTCAAGATGTCATTTTTGCCAGAAGCATGACCGTCGAGAGGTGTAGTCCTAAGATTTGAATCGTTTGGGTCGCATTGTGTCCACCCCCTTTACGGGTTGGAGTGGCAATGGAAATTTTATGGGAAGTTTTCAGGCTCTCTGGCACACCACCGGGCACTGTTCATTAAATAAAGAGGCCCTCCGTCTATTCCCGAGTATAATCAGGGAAATAGTGTCTCCTTCTTTTGGGCAGCCTCTGGAAGGGCGCCTCTCCGCGTCCATGGGCCCGTCACCACTCCCGACTCCTCAACACGGCCCTCACTCGCCTTCACACCTGACTGGCTGCGCATCTCCATCGTCTACGGTTGGTGGCGCAGCAAGTATATTATGTAAGTAATAGTACTTACTCCATATTCCCATTAGCTTATGTGCAGATAATGAGATGAGTCTGTTAATTCTACATAACAAATCTCTACGTTATCACATTGCTAAGAACGTTATCACATTGCTAAGAAGTCCTGCACTCATTCTTGGTCACTAATTACACTTTCCAAGTGTATAATTACTTACAGTTAACAGATAATAATTCTTCCCAACCTGCTAGATTATGGTCAGGTGAGTTGGAGACTTGTAATATAAGCTTCGACAGCACATAAGTCAGTCTCTACACGACCATAGATCACACTCACTCCAAACATCTTCCACCTACGGGCTATTCATGCCCGTGCCACCTCCAGTGGTGGCTTGTTCTTCACCAATCAATCAATCATCAGTCAGTCTAGCTCAAATAGTGATTCAGTACAGACGTTTGAGAGATATCGCAATGTTCTATTTCCAGTGTTGTCTCTCTGGCTTGAGTTTTGTGAACCCCACTACCAGAGCTCTGTTATAATAAATATAATATAACCCCAGTACCTGAGCTCTGTTATAATAAATATAATATAACCCCACTACCAGAGTTCTACAATAATACAACGACCAAATATTCCTTCTAAAGTTTTGCTTATGTAACACATTACCAGGGCTCTGATCTATCTCTTCGAACAAAGCTCTACTTGAATTCCACTACCAGATCTCTGCAACAACTCCACGACCACAGTTCTACTATAGCCGCACCTCCACAGTTCTACTATAGTTCCACGACCACACTTCTACCATAGCCCCACGTCCACAGTTCTACTATAGCCCCACGTCCACTGTTCTACTATAGCCCCACGTCCACTGTTCTACTATAGCCCCCACGACCACAGTTCTACTATAGACCCACGTCCACAGTTCTACTATAGCCCCACGTCCACAGTTCTACTATAGCCCCACGTCCACAGTTCTACTATAGCCCCACGTCCACTGTTCTACTATAGCCCCCACGACCACAGTTCTACTATAGACCCACGACCACAGTTCTACTATAGACCCACGACCACAGTTCTACTATATCCCCCACGACCACAGTTCTACTATAGCCCACGTCCACAGTTCTACTACAGCCCCCCACGACCACAGTTCTACTATAGCCCCCACGATCACAGTTCTACTTTAGCCCCCACGACAACAGTTCTACTATAGCCCCACGACCACAGTTCTACTATAGCCCCACGACCACAGTTCTACTATAGCCCCACGACCACAGTTCTACTATAGCCCCACGACCACAGTTCTACTATAGCCCCCACGACCACAGTTCTGCTATAGCCCCCACGACCACAGTTCTACTATAGCTCCACGACCACAGTTTTACTATAGCCCCACGACCACAGTTCTACTATAGCCCCCACGATCACAGTTCTACTTTAGCCCCCACGACAACAGTTCTACTATAGTCCCACGACTACAGTTCTACTATATCCCCACGATCGCAGTTCTACTATAGCCCCACGACTATAGTTCTACTATAGCCCCTCGACCACAGTTCTACTATAACTCCACGACCACAGTTCTACTATAGCCCCCCACGACCACAATTCTACTATAGCCCCACGACCACAGTTCTACTGTAGCCCCCACGACCACAGTTCTACTATAGCCCCGCGACCACATTTCTACTATAGCCCCACGACCACAGTTCTACTATAGCCCCACGACGCACTGTTCTACTATAGCCCCACGACCACAGTTCTACTATAGCCCCACGACTATAGTTCTACTATAGTCCCTCGACCACAGTTCTACTATAGCTCCACGACCACAGTTCTACTATAGCTCCACGACCACAGTTCTACTATAGCTCCACGACCACAGTTCTACTATAGCCCCTTACGACCACAATTCTACTATAGCCCCGCGACCACAGTTCTACTATAGCTCCACGACCACAGTTCTACTATAACCCCACGACCACAGTTCTACTATAGCCCCACGACACACTGTTCTACTATAGCTCCACGACCACAGTTCTACTATAGCCCCTCGACCACAGTTCTACTATAGCTCCACGACCACAGTTCTACTATAGCCCCTCACGACCACAATTCTACTATAGCCCCGCGACCACAGTTCTACTATAGCTCCACGACCACAGTTCTACTATAACCCCACGACCACAGTTCTACTATAGCCCCACGACACACTGTTCTACTATAGCTCCACGACCACAGTTCTACTATAGCCCTACGACTACAGTTCTACTATAGCCCCACGACCACAGTTCAGTAGTAGGGAGGAAGAGCCAGCGGCCCTTTTTTTTTTTGGAGAGAGGACCCCTGTGGACTGTAAGAGCCAGCGGCCCTTTTTTTTTTTTTTGGAGAGAGGACCCCTGTGGACTGTAAGAGCCAGCGGCCCTTTTTTTTTCTGGGGGAAAAAAGGGCCTGTGGCATGTCAATGTTTTCAGGTAAATTTGGGGAGTCACAGATTTGGAATTAGGGAATTCTTATAATGAAAAATAATGTCATACGAGTTTGCTAAAGTTCTTATAAGAAAAATAATTTCCGAGACTTAGAAGTTTGTTAAGGCCTTATGGGAGAAATTCAAAATATCCCCTGTAGCATGTCAGGTTTTTCAGGCAAATTTGGGGAGTCACAGATTTGGAATTAGGGAATTCTTATGAGGAAAAATAATGTCATACAAGTTTTGTTAAAGTTCTTATGAGAAAAATAATTTCCGAGACATAGAAGTTTGTTAAGGCCTTATGGGACAAATTCAAATAACGTATGTAGCACTTTAGGGCTTCCAGGAGAACTCTACGGACATATTTTACATGTTTTCAACTTACAAAATCGTCTATGCAAGCCTTAGTTATTCATATAAATTTAGAAAATCACCTGTGTAAGTCATTGTTTTCAGGGTTTCGTACATCACACCCCCCTCCCTCCCCCCCCCCCCCTTACCTCGCAATCTGTCGCCTCACCTGTGTTTACTTTACGCCCGGTCAGCCAGACCTCTTATCTTATGTTATCTTCTCATAATATCTGGACCGTCCCTCCTCTCTCTCTCTCTCTCCTTTCATTCAGTTCAACTATTTTCCAACATCGTATGTTTGCTCCTTTTCATTAAGCAAGTCAGTATGTTTGCTCCTTTTCATTAAGCAAGTCAGTTTTACACAAATAAATCATGTTAGTAAGCAAGTTCTAGCTCACGTTCCCCACCTTAGTCCCCTGTCGTATAATGAATACTATCATTCCAATCCCTCTAAAATTTAAAAATAATCATATTTCAAATGTAGTTCAATACAGTAATTTAGTTACCAAGCTCCAGCTCTTGTCCTCCGCCTTAGCTCTCTCTCGTATCTTCGTTAGTATCAGTCCAATTTCCCTGAAATTTCTACCCTCTGTATTTCAGACATAGTTTAGTAAATGCAAACAATTATCAAACTCTAGCTCTTGTCCCCAGCTTAGTTCATTTGTACAAAATCATTAGTAACAGTCCAAATTCCCTGAGATTTTTAGCCTCTGTATTTCAGACACCATAAATAAGATCAAAACAGTTACCAAGCTCCAGCTCTTGTCCTCCGCCTTAGTTCTCTTTCATATCTTTGTAAATAAACCACCAATTTCCCTGAAATTTCTACCCTCTGTATTTCAGACACCGTAAATAAAATCAAGTCAGTTATCGAGCTCCAGCTCTCGTCCCCGCCTTAGTTCTCCTTCGTATCTTTGTAAATAACCCATCAATTTCCCTAAAATTAAAAGCAGACATACTTCAAAGTTAGTAAATAAAATCAAGTCAGTTATCGAGCTCCAGCTCTCGTCCCCCACCCTCTTCCACCCTCAAGTCTTTGTAAATAAACCATCAATTTCCCTGAAATTTTTTACCCTCTGTATTTCAGACATAGTAAATATGAAGTAAACAATTATAAAACTAGCTCTTGTCCTCTGTCCAAGCTCACTTTTGTAAAATCATTACTCTCAGTCCAAATCACCCAACTACATTTTCAGACATAGTAAATAAAAACCAGTTCAGTTATCAAGTTTCAACTCTTGTGCCCCAGCTTAGTTCATTTGTACAAGTTCTTTATTTTCCAACTAAATCACCCTGAGATTTAAGATCACCGTATTTCTAACGTAGTAAAATTAATCGGGGCATTAACCAAGCTCCATTTCCTCAGCCTTAGATCATCAGACATAAATATATTCGATCAAGTCCCTCTCCAGCCTATCTGTTTATCAGAGTATTTACTTTACCCTTCTCATCCCCAACGTATCAATCCCCAACGTATCAAAACCTTCAATAATCATACTGTATTTGCATATTTTTTCTATATTCAGCTGTGTTCTTCACATTTTGTCCATGTTTTCTATGTTCACTCCATGTTCTTCAAATGTTCACAGTCCCATTCAGTTCATATTTTCACAAGTATCTCCATTTTTTCTGTAATCTTTCTCTTAGTCTCATTACTTTCTCTACAAATTCTAGTCATATTTTCTATGTTTTCACGTTCATCACATGTTCTCTTTACAACTTTTATACTCAATATTCATGCTAACTTCCATATTTTTTGTGTTCTTTGTCAATATTCATGTTCCTCTACAAGTTCATGTTCCTCACAAGATCACTTCGTTTTTCACCTTCACTTACATGTTTTCTACATTCTTTGTCATATTCTCCATGTTCTTCACAAGTCCATTGTTCATTCTTTGTATTCCCTATTCTCCTTATCATGTTTTCATGTTCTCTGTAAGTTCATATTCCCAGCATGTTCACTGTATTCATCAACTTTTTCTTACATGTTTTCTGTGTTCACCGTATGTTCACTGTGTTCATTCCCTTACTTAACCTCAATTTTTTTATGTTCTTTGTTTCTTCCATTCACTAACTAGTTCTTTGTCAAATATTAGCATCAGCAATACAGTTTCCTCAACAATTTTAGTCACCAAGTTTTTATTTGCAAAAACTATGTCAAAGTAATTCTCGTAGTCAACTTAATAGTTCTACCAGCCATATTCTTAAACAAATCTACAATTTATTCAGTTCCAAATTTACAAAGACAAACCTTTCTTGTAACTTCTTAACTAAAAATCTTTCGCCAATCAACTAAAAACATAGTCACTTTCGTCATTTCTCAACTAAACTTATTATCCAGTCAACTAAAAATAGTCAGAAATAACCTCGTTCAACACTGTTCTTAACTAAAACACCCTTTCTCTTAGCTGAAAATTGTCAAAGGAAACTTCTTTCAGCACTTTCTTAACAGCCGCTATGTTTCATCAAGAAAAAATTGTCAAAGGAAACTTTCCAAAACTGTTCATAACTAGCTTTTATCCATCGTCAATCAACTAAATAATAACTTTCATCATTTCTTAACTAAACTTATTCCCCAGTCATCAGAAAATAGCCGTGTTCTTCATGTTTCATTGTCATTTCATAACTAAAATTATCCATCAATCAACAGAAAAAGCCATGTTCATCATGTTTTGTCTTTTTGCTTAACTAAAATTATGTTTTGTCAAGTAAGAAAAAATAACCAAAGATATCTTTCATCGCTGTTCTTAACTGACATTATACTTTGGGGAGCACAAAAATAGTCTCCCTCGTCATGTTTTGTCTTTTTCCTTAACTAAAGTATTCATCAGTCAACTAAAAAATAGTTGCTTCATCATGTTTCCTTGTCATTTCTTAACTGAAATATCACTTCTCTCATTTAAAATAGTCATGTGTAGCCTCTTTCCAACACTGTTCTTAACTAAAGTAACCTTTTGCTTAGCTAAAAATTGTCAAAGGAATCTTTTCAGCACTGTTCATAACTAACTTTATCCATCGTCAAGTAAGAAAATATAGTCAAAGATATCTATCATCGTCGTTCTTAACTGACATTTATACTTTGTGGAGCACTAAAATAGTCAAATGTAACTTTTTCAACACTTTCGTAACTAAAATTATATGTCGCTAAGTAAGAAAAATAGTCAAAGGTGCTCTTCTTTACACCAAAGTTACTCTTCGAGAAATCAAAGACTCTCTTCAATACATCAAGGACTTACTCAAAGACACCAAAGTTACACTCTAAGACATCCTTCGAGACATCAAAGACTTCAATGGGACTCTTCCATTCATCAAAGACATTCTCTAAGCCCTCAAAGTTATTCTCAGCACAATCAAAAGTTATTCCAAGACAACAAAAGTCATTCTCAGAGCTATCAAAATTATTCTCGGAGTCATCAAAAGGTATTCTCTAACTCACTTTTGGTCATTAAAGTTAAGTTCTATGTTATAAAAGTTTGTCTCAGAGACATCTAAAGTTAATCTTAGAGTTATCAAATGTAATCTCTAACTCACTTTTGTTCATCAAAGTTAATCTCTGAGTTAACAAAGGTAATCTCTAACTCACTCTCGTTCATCAAAGTTATTCAAAGAGCTAACAAAAGTTATTCTCAGAGTCACCTTCGTTCTTCAGAGATACTTTCCAAAACATCTTTATTCATCAAAGTTATTCTCAGAGGCATAAAAGTCATTCTCTGAGCTATCAAACTTGTTCTCAAAGTCATCAAACTTATTCACAGAGTCATCAAAGTTAATCTAAGACATCATTTTTCATCAAAGATATTCTCTCTAAACCATCAATGTTCTTCTCTAAGACATAAAAGTTATTCTCAGACTCACCTTCGTTCGTCAGAGAAACTTTCAAAACATCTTTGTTCATCAAACTTGTTTTCAAAGTCATCAAAAGTTAATCTAAGACATCTTCTTTCATCAAAGTTATTTTCAGAGACATCTAAAGTTATTCTCAGAGCTACCAAAGATGTTCTCTAAATCATAAAAGTTAATCTTAACTCACCTTCGTTCATTAGAGAAACTTTCCAATCCATATTCGTTGACCAGAGTTATTCTCAGAGTCATCAAAGCGATCTCTAATTCATCTTCGTTCTCCAAAGTTGTTCTCTAAGACACCTTCATTCATCAAAGAAACTCTCCTTCTTCCATCATGTTATTCTTTAAGACATCTTCAGTCATAAAATTTTCTCTCCAAAATGTAACTAGTTCAGCTTTTCATACCAAACCTGCATTTCTGTTAAACATATTTTCTTAGTTGCTTTACCCTAAAACTGTTCTCTGAACTACACTGTTCAAACCTACGTAACCTATCCTCTCCACCCAATGTTACTTAGTTAACGTAACGTTCCTAAACCTAGCTTTACCTATCCTAACATACCTTACCTTACCTTCCCTATCTTACCTAACTTTACCTATCCTAACATAACTTACCTTACCTTCCCTATCTTACCTAACTTTACCTATCCTAACATAACTTACCTTACCTTCTCTAACTTAACCTAACTTTACCTATCCTAACTTAACTTACCTAACTTATTCTGCTTAACATAACTTACCTTCATATCTTACCTAACTTTACCTATCCTATCCTAACCTAACTTGTCTTACATAACTTAATCTTACTTTCCCAAACTGATGTATCCTAACTTATCTAGTCCAACCAGGCATGATCTAACTTAAGTATTCCTTCTTGTCTTTGTGTTTCGTCAATCATTGTCTCATATTCATTTACTCATTTCAAGGGTTAATTTCTCAAATGGTCACTTATGCATTTCAAGTGCTATTTGTTAGAGATTGGATATTTAAGCATTTCAAAGAATTATAATTTCTCAAATGGACGTTTTTGCATTTCAAGTGCTATTTGTTAGAGATTGGATATTTAAGCATTTCAAAGAATTTTTGTTATATATGGGCATTTACTCATTTCAAGGGATAATTTCTCAAATGGACGTTTTTGCATTTCAAGTGTTATTTGTTAAGATTGGGTATTTAACCATTTCAAAGGATTTTGTTATATATGGGAACTTACTCGTTTCAAGGGCTAATTTCTCAAATGGTCATTTTTGCAGATCAAGGGTTATTTGTTAAAGTTCATCAAGTTGCCCATAAGTTGTATTTATTATGTTTGTTATCATATGTTCTTATTCCCCAACCCCTTAACCTAACCTCTTGTAATCTTAGTGTATTAGTAGGTTCTATCTTATGTTCTTATTCCCCAACCCCTTAACCTAACCTCTTGTAATCTTAGTGTATTAGTAGGTTCTATCTTATGTTCTTATTCCCCAACCCCTTAACCTAACCTCTTGTAATCTTAGTGTATTTAGTAGGTTCTATCTTATGTTCTTATTCCCCAACCCCTTAACCTAACCTCTTGTAATCTTAGTGTATTTAGTAGGTTCTATCTTATGTTCTTATTCCCCAACCCTTTAACCTATCCTTTCAGATGTAGTTTGTTGAATATATTATCCTTTTCCTAACCTTTCAGATGTAGTTTGTTGAATATATTATCTTTTTCCTAACCTTTCAGATGTAGTTTTGTTTCTCCTTTTTGTATATTTTTACCCAAACCCACCATCCCACTTAACTTTCTTTCCTTCTTTACTTTTGATTCTCCTACTCCTTCTAACCCTCCTTTTCTATCTCTCTCCCTTATTCTCTCCCTCATTTGCTCAAATGCTCTCTTGTTTCTCAAATTCAAGTCTTATTGCTCCCATTCTCACACCCTCATTCTCATTCACTTAGTTTTTCTTTTTCTCAATTCAAGTCTTAGTGCTCCCATGCCCACACTCTCTCTCATTCTCTCTTCTTTGGTCCCATTTTCTTCCGCCCCCCTCTCTCTTACTCTTTTCTCCTCTTTTCATGCTCTCACTCACTTGCTCTCTTGTTTTTCTCAATTTCAAGTTTTAGTAGATCTGGTTCTTTACTATTGTAATTTTATTATTACTATGATAAAGAATGAACTTATATGTGAAAACAAAGTAAAGAAGGAAAGATGGTTTGGGTAAAAATATACAAAAAGGAGAAACAAAAACTACATCTGAAAGGTTAGGAAAAGGATAATATATTCAACAAACTACATCTGAAAGGTTAGGAAAAGGATAATATATTCAACAAACTACATCTGAAAGGATAGGTTAAAGGGTTGGGGAATAAGAACATAAGATAGAACCTACTAAATACACTAAGATTACAAGAGGTTAGGTTAAGGGGTTGGGGAATAAGAACATAAGATAGAACCTACTAAATACACTAAGATTACAAGAGGTTAGGTTAAGGGGTTGGGGAATAAGAACATAAGATAGAACCTACTAATACACTAAGATTACAAGAGGTTAGGTTAAGGGGTTGGGGAATAAGAACATAAGATAGAACCTACTAATACACTAAGATTACAAGAGGTTAGGTTAAGGGGTTGGGGAATAAGAACATATGATAACAAACATAATAAATACAACTTATGGGCAACTTGATGAACTTTAACAAATAACCCTTGATCTGCAAAAATGACCATTTGAGAAATTAGCCCTTGAAACGAGTAAGTTCCCATATATAACAAAATCCTTTGAAATGGTTAAATACCCAATCTTAACAAATAACACTTGAAATGCAAAAACGTCCATTTGAGAAATTATCCCTTGAAATGAGTAAATGCCCATATATAACAAAAATTCTTTGAAATGCTTAAATATCCAATCTCTAACAAATAGCACTTGAAATGCAAAAACGTCCATTTGAGAAATTATAATTCTTTGAAATGCTTAAATATCCAATCTCTAACAAATAGCACTTGAAATGCATAAGTGACCATTTGAGAAATTAACCCTTGAAATGAGTAAATGAATATGAGACAATGATTGACGAAACACAAAGACAAGAAGGAATACTTAAGTTAGATCATGCCTGGTTGGACTAGATAAGTTAGGATACATCAGTTTGGGAAAGTAAGATTAAGTTATGTAAGACAAGTTAGGTTAGGATAGGATAGGTAAAGTTAGGTAAGATATGAAGGTAAGTTATGTTAAGCAGAATAAGTTAGGTAAGTTAAGTTAGGATAGGTAAAGTTAGGTTAAGTTAGAGAAGGTAAGGTAAGTTATGTTAGGATAGGTAAAGTTAGGTAAGATAGGGAAGGTAAGGTAAGTTATGTTAGGATAGGTAAAGTTAGGTAAGATAGGGAAGGTAAGGTAAGGTATGTTAGGATAGGTAAAGCTAGGTTTAGGAACGTTACGTTAACTAAGTAACATTGGGTGGAGAGGATAGGTTACGTAGGTTTGAACAGTGTAGTTCAGAGAACAGTTTTAGGGTAAAGCAACTAAGAAAATATGTTTAACAGAAATGCAGGTTTGGTATGAAAAGCTGAACTAGTTACATTTTGGAGAGAAAATTTTATGACTGAAGATGTCTTAAAGAATAACATAATGGAAGAAGGAGAGTTTCTTTGATGAATGAAGGTGTCTTAGAGAACAACTTTGGAGAACGAAGATGAATTAGAGATCGCTTTGATGACTCTGAGAATAACTCTGGTCAACGAATATGGATTGGAAAGTTTCTCTAATGAACGAAGGTGAGTTAAGATTAACTTTTATGATTTAGAGAACATCTTTGGTAGCTCTGAGAATAACTTTAGATGTCTCTGAAAATAACTTTGATGAAAGAAGATGTCTTAGATTAACTTTTGATGACTTTGAAAACAAGTTTGATGAACAAAGATGTTTTGAAAGTTTCTCTGACGAACGAAGGTGAGTCTGAGAATAACTTTTATGTCTTAGAGAAGAACATTGATGGTTTAGAGAGAATATCTTTGATGAAAAATGATGTCTTAGATTAACTTTGATGACTCTGTGAATAAGTTTGATGACTTTGAGAACAAGTTTGATAGCTCAGAGAATGACTTTTATGCCTCTGAGAATAACTTTGATGAATAAAGATGTTTTGGAAAGTATCTCTGAAGAACGAAGGTGACTCTGAGAATAACTTTTGTTAGCTCTTTGAATAACTTTGATGAACGAGAGTGAGTTAGAGATTACCTTTGTTAACTCAGAGATTAACTTTGATGAACAAAAGTGAGTTAGAGATTACATTTGATAACTCTAAGATTAACTTTAGATGTCTCTGAGACAAACTTTTATAACATAGAACTTAACTTTAATGACCAAAAGTGAGTTAGAGAATACCTTTTGATGACTCCGAGAATAATTTTGATAGCTCTGAGAATGACTTTTGTTGTCTTGGAATAACTTTTGATTGTGCTGAGAATAACTTTGAGGGCTTAGAGAATGTCTTTGATGAATGGAAGAGTCCCATTGAAGTCTTTGATGTCTCGAAGGATGTCTTAGAGTGTAACTTTGGTGTCTTTGAGTAAGTCCTTGATGTATTGAAGAGAGTCTTTGATTTCTCGAAGAGTAACTTTGGTGTAAAGAAGAGCACCTTTGACTATTTTTCTTACTTAGCGACATATAATTTTAGTTACGAAAGTGTTGAAAAAGTTACATTTGACTATTTTAGTGCTCCACAAAGTATAAATGTCAGTTAAGAACGACGATGATAGATATCTTTGACTATATTTTCTTACTTGACGATGGATAAAGTTAGTTATGAACAGTGCTGAAAAGATTCCTTTGACAATTTTTAGCTAAGCAAAAGGTTACTTTAGTTAAGAACAGTGTTGGAAAGAGGCTACACATGACTATTTTAAATGAGAGAAGTGATATTTCAGTTAAGAAATGACAAGGAAACATGATGAAGCAACTATTTTTTAGTTGACTGATGAATACTTTAGTTAAGGAAAAAGACAAAACATGACGAGGGAGACTATTTTTGTGCTCCCCAAAGTATAATGTCAGTTAAGAACAGCGATGAAAGATATCTTTGGTTATTTTTTCTTACTTGACAAAACATAATTTTAGTTAAGCAAAAAGACAAAACATGATGAACATGGCTTTTTCTGTTGATTGATGGATAATTTTAGTTATGAAATGACAATGAAACATGAAGAACACGGCTATTTTCTGATGACTGGGGAATAAGTTTAGTTAAGAAATGATGAAAGTTATTATTTAGTTGATTGACGATGGATAAAAGCTAGTTATGAACAGTTTTGGAAAGTTTCCTTTGACAATTTTTTCTTGATGAAACATAGCGGCTGTTAAGAAAGTGCTGAAAGAAGTTTCCTTTGACAATTTTCAGCTAAGAGAAAGGGTGTTTTAGTTAAGAACAGTGTTGAACGAGGTTATTTCTGACTATTTTTAGTTGACTGGATAATAAGTTTAGTTGAGAAATGACGAAAGTGACTATGTTTTTAGTTGATTGGCGAAAGATTTTTAGTTAAGAAGTTACAAGAAAGGTTTGTCTTTGTAAATTTGGAACTGAATAAATTGTAGATTTGTTTAAGAATATGGCTGGTAGAACTATTAAGTTGACTACGAGAATTACTTTGACATAGTTTTTGCAAATAAAAACTTGGTGACTAAAATTGTTGAGGAAACTGTATTGCTGATGCTAATATTTGACAAAGAACTAGTTAGTGAATGGAAGAAACAAAGAACATAAAAAAATTGAGGTTAAGTAAGGGAATGAACACAGTGAACATACGGTGAACACAGAAAACATGTAAGAAAAAGTTGATGAATACAGTGAACATGCTGGGAATATGAACTTACAGAGAACATGAAAACATGATAAGGAGAATAGGGAATACAAAGAATGAACAATGGACTTGTGAAGAACATGGAGAATATGACAAAGAATGTAGAAAACATGTAAGTGAAGGTGAAAAACGAAGTGATCTTGTGAGGAACATGAACTTGTAGAGGAACATGAATATTGACAAAGAACACAAAAAATATGGAAGTTAGCATGAATATTGAGTATAAAAGTTGTAAAGAGAACATGTGATGAACGTGAAAACATAGAAAATATGACTAGAATTTGTAGAGAAAGTAATGAGACTAAGAGAAAGATTACAGAAAAAATGGAGATACTTGTGAAAATATGAACTGAATGGGACTGTGAACATTTGAAGAACATGGAGTGAACATAGAAAACATGGACAAAATGTGAAGAACACAGCTGAATATAGAAAAAATATGCAAATACAGTATGATTATTGAAGGTTTTGATACGTTGGGGATTGATACGTTGGGGATGAGAAGGGTAAAGTAAATACTCTGATAAACAGATAGGCTGGAGAGGGACTTGATCGAATATATTTATGTCTGATGATCTAAGGCTGAGGAAATGGAGCTTGGTTAATGCCCCGATTAATTTTACTACGTTAGAAATACGGTGATCTTAAATCTCAGGGTGATTTAGTTGGAAAATAAAGAACTTGTACAAATGAACTAAGCTGGGGCACAAGAGTTGAAACTTGATAACTGAACTGGTTTTTATTTACTATGTCTGAAAATGTAGTTGGGTGATTTGGACTGAGAGTAATGATTTTACAAAAGTGAGCTTGGACAGAGGACAAGAGCTAGTTTTATAATTGTTTACTTCATATTTACTATGTCTGAAATACAGAGGGTAAAAAATTTCAGGGAAATTGATGGTTTATTTACAAAGACTTGAGGGTGGAAGAGGGTGGGGGACGAGAGCTGGAGCTCGATAACTGACTTGATTTTATTTACTAACTTTGAAGTATGTCTGCTTTTAATTTTAGGGAAATTGATGGGTTATTTACAAAGATACGAAGGAGAACTAAGGCGGGGACGAGAGCTGGAGCTCGATAACTGACTTGATTTTATTTACGGTGTCTGAAATACAGAGGGTAGAAATTTCAGGGAAATTGGTGGTTTATTTACAAAGATATGAAAGAGAACTAAGGCGGAGGACAAGAGCTGGAGCTTGGTAACTGTTTTGATCTTATTTATGGTGTCTGAAATACAGAGGCTAAAAATCTCAGGGAATTTGGACTGTTACTAATGATTTTGTACAAATGAACTAAGCTGGGGACAAGAGCTAGAGTTTGATAATTGTTTGCATTTACTAAACTATGTCTGAAATACAGAGGGTAGAAATTTCAGGGAAATTGGACTGATACTAACGAAGATACGAGAGAGAGCTAAGGCGGAGGACAAGAGCTGGAGCTTGGTAACTAAATTACTGTATTGAACTACATTTGAAATATGATTATTTTTAAATTTTAGAGGGATTGGAATGATAGTATTCATTATACGACAGGGGACTAAGGTGGGGAACGTGAGCTAGAACTTGCTTACTAACATGATTTATTTGTGTAAAACTGACTTGCTTAATGAAAAGGAGCAAACATACTGACTTGCTTAATGAAAAGGAGCAAACATACGATGTTGGAAAATAGTTGAACTGAATGAAAGGAGAGAGAGAGAGAGAGGAGGGACGGTCCAGATATTATGAGAAGATAACATAAGATAAGAGGTCTGGCTGACCGGGCGTAAAGTAAACACAGGTGAGGCGACAGATTGCGAGGTAAGGGGGGGGGGAGGGAGGGGGGTGTGATGTACGAAACCCTGAAAACAATGACTTACACAGGTGATTTTCTAAATTTATATGAATAACTAAGGCTTGCATAGACGATTTTGTAAGTTGAAAACATGTAAAATATGTCCGTAGAGTTCTCCTGGAAGCCCTAAAGTGCTACATACGTTATTTGAATTTGTCCCATAAGGCCTTAACAAACTTCTATGTCTCGGAAATTATTTTTCTCATAAGAACTTTAACAAAACTTGTATGACATTATTTTTCCTCATAAGAATTCCCTAATTCCAAATCTGTGACTCCCCAAATTTGCCTGAAAAACCTGACATGCTACAGGGGATATTTTGAATTTCTCCCATAAGGCCTTAACAAACTTCTAAGTCTCGGAAATTATTTTTCTTATAAGAACTTTAGCAAACTCGTATGACATTATTTTTCATTATAAGAATTCCCTAATTCCAAATCTGTGACTCCCCAAATTTACCTGAAAACATTGACATGCCACAGGCCCTTTTTTCCCCCAGAAAAAAAAAGGGCCGCTGGCTCTTACAGTCCACAGGGGTCCTCTCTCCAAAAAAAAAAAAAGGGCCGCTGGCTCTTACAGTCCACAGGGGTCCTCTCTCCAAAAAAAAAAAGGGCCGCTGGCTCTTCCTCCCTACTACTCAGTTCTACTATAGCCCCGCGACCACAGTTCTACTATAACCCCACGACTACAGTTCTACTCTTGCTCCATGACTATACCTCTACTGATGATCCACGACCACAGCTGTACTGTTGCTAGACGACCACAGCTGTACTGTTGCTAGACGACCACAGCTGTACTGTTGTTAGATGACCACAGCTGTACTGTTGCTCCACTACCACAGCTGTACTGTTGCTAGACGACCACAGTTGTACTGTTGCTAGACGACCACAGCTGTACTATAGCTCCACGACCACAGCTGTATTATAGCTCCACGACCACAGCTGTATTATAGCTCCACGACCACAGCTGTACTATAGCTCCACGACCACAGCTGTAATATAGCTCCACGACCACAGCTGTAATATAGCTCCACGACCACAGCTGTACTATAGCTCCACGACCACAGCTGTAATATAGCTCCACGATCAAGCTCCACTTAAGCTGGGTAATGATGACAGAGTTACAAGATACGAGCTAAATGGTGTTGAGAATGCGAAGTCAGATTTCGATGGCTATCTGGGATACCCATCATCGTTTATACTCATGGGAATCAATGGGTATAAATTGGATAAGTTTAGATTTTGGAAAGACCTGGGAACTCCACCACCAGAGCTCAAATTCCCCTCAAGAGCTCAACCGTAACTTCCCCACCAAACTTCAACTATAACTCCACAATCAGGTAATTATATAATCAGGTAATTATTCAAATTAAGCCACTCAAAAAATGGCATTAGAGGAGTCTGATTATAATTATTCTCACATTCTCCAGACGACCTTCAGCGTAGCGACAAGATAAGACCCAGATTGTCGCAGTGATTGTGGTGTTTATCACGTCTCTAATAACCTTGCAACTAATTGAAGGTCAAATGTATTTGTGATCGTGTAACTCTAGCCTCATAATCTAGTGGTTCCGCTGTCCTATCATCCCATCATTCTGTTGCTCAGACACCTGAGCGTCAGTCTGATTCTCCATCCCTGTCATCTGCCTCTGGAGCAGTGTAATTCTCTGGCAGTATTCCTAAATGACCCTCTTCAGTGATCTGACTGTGTAAATTATATGCCTTCTCTCTGTGATGATGCGGCTCTACAAATCTATAATCACGCAATTAACTCCGTGACTCTGTAACTCGCTTAACCATCAATTTAGTAAAATTGTGGGTCATTATCCTCAAGACTGCAATTGTTAAAGCATGCAAGCGCTTGGACCTGGATCGCTTTTCAGGTGCAATATCCACACCGACGGCGGTGTCCTTCTCTTAGCTGTGCTCAAATGTGCCATCTCAAGACTCGATATCGACAGTTTACGGCGCCCAAGCAAGAATTGTTGGATAGGTCTCACTCTGGCTTAGAGTACGTTGGTCTCTTGTTGTCCATAGGACTTAATCTTTTGGGGTACATGGGAGTGTTGGTTTGTTGGGGGTCCACTGTTGTTGGTCTCAGTGAGGGGAGTGGACCAGACACATAACAGTGAGGGGAGTGGACCAGACACAGCAGTGAGGGGAGTGGACCAGACACAGCAGTGAGGGGTGTGGACCAGACACAGCAGTGAGGGGTGTGGACCAGACACACAACAGTGAGGAGAGTGGACCAGACACACAACAGTGAGGTAAGTGGACCAGACACAGCAGTGAGGGGTGTGGACCAGACACACAACAGTGAGGAGAGTGGACCAGACACACAACAGTGAGGTAAGTGGACCAGACACACAACAGTGAGGGGTGTGGAACAGACACACAACAGTGAGGGGAGTGGACCAGACACACAACAGTGAGGGGAGTGGACCAGACACACAGCAGTGAGGGGAGTGGACCAGACACACAACAGTGAGGTAAGTGGACCAGACATAACAGTGAGGGGAGTGGACCAGACACACAGCAGTGAGGGGGAGTGGACGAGACACAGCAGTGAGGGGAGTGGACCAGACACACAACAGTGAGGTAAGTGGACCAGACACACAACGGTGAGGTAAGTGGACCAGACACACAACAGTGAGGGGAGTGGACCAGATACACAACAGTGAGGGGAGTGGACCAGACACACAACAGTGAGGGGAGTGGACCAGACACACAACAGTGATGTAAGTGGACCAGACACACAACAGTGAGGTAAGTGGACCAGACACACAACAGTGAGGTAAGTGGACCAGACACACAACAGTGAGGGGAGTGGACCAGACACACAACAGTGAGGGGAGTGGACCAGACACACAACAGTGATGTAAGTGGACCAGACACAACAGTGAGGGGAGTGGAGCAGACACACAACAGTGATGTAAGTGGACCAGACACAACAGTGAGGGGAGTGGAGCAGACACACAACAGTGATGTAAGTGGACCAGACACACAGCAGTGAGGGGAGTGGACCAGACACACAACAGTGAGGGGAGTGGACCAGACACACAACAGTGAAGGGAGTGGACGAGACACAGCAGTGAGGGGAGTGGACCAGACACACAACAGTGAAGGGAGTGGACGAGACACACAGCAGTGAGGGGAGTGGACCAGACACACAGCAGTGAGGGGAGTGGACCAGACACACAGCAGTGAGGGGAGTGGACCAGCCACACAGCAGTGAGGGGAGTGGACCAGACACACAGCAGTGAGGGGAGTGGACCAGACACACAGCAGTGAGGGGAGTGGACCAGCCACACAGCAGTGAGGGGAGTGGACCAGCCACACAGCAGTGAGGGGAGTGGACCAGCCACACAGCAGTGAGGACAGTGGACCAGACACACAGCAGTGAGGGGAGTGGACCAGCCACACAGCAGTGAGGGGAGTGGACCAGCCACACAGCAGTGAGGGGAGTGGACCAGCCACACAGCAGTGAGGACAGTGGACCAGACACACAGCAGTGAGGGGAGTGGACCAGACACACAACAGTGAGGGAAGTGGACCAGCCACACAGCAGTGAGGAATGAGGGTGTGAGCGTGTCAAACAAGACCGTGGTCACGCTCAGTACACAAGGCTGACCAAACAAACTTGACCTGCTTCACCTCTTCATAATTACGGCCATATTTTGGTCCGCTAAATGATATCAAATGCGCACTGTTACATAAACTTTTTCTCTGGAAGACAGATATATATATATATATATATATATGTATATATATGTATATATATATATATATATATATATATATATATATATATATATATATATATATATATATATATATATATGTGTGTGTGTGTGTATATCACGAAAATAAACACGTGATTAAGAATGTGACAATGTCAGACCACGGAGGAAAATGAAACAGGAATTTCCTTAAGTACTTTCGTATATTAAATACATCTTCAGAAGGAATGAAGGAATCTTCCTTCTGAAGATGTATTTAATATACGAAAGTACTTAAGGAAATTCCTGTTTCATTTTCCTCCGTGGTCTGACATTGTCATATATATATATATATATATATATATATATATATATATATATATATATATATATATATATATATATATATATATATATATATATATATATTGTGACGGTAACGCGTTGGTGTTCGGCTGTTTAAGGCTAGGGGTATGGCCTCGTCACATAGTTATAAAAAAAAAATAGAAAAAACTGGAACTTCGTCTGTGGTAAGGTAAGAAGACACACAAAACACAAGTAAATTTTAACAATGAAATTTTAATTACGTTAAATAAATCAAAACATGAATAAAATGCACAAACAAATTCTTATAATAAAATCAATCAATCAAAATAATAAGAATAATTAAATGACACAATGAAAAGTTACGTTAAGGCAAAATAACAAGAAGTGCAATACAAAAGTAAATGGGAGGTGTTGGAATATTGGCTTTAAGCCACCACTTCTCTCAGTACACGCTAGCGTCTAGCCGGGAGTAGTGGTGACAACGAGAGCACTGAACATTCTGAGGTCTGAGGTTGGGGCGACCCCAGACATCAAGTAGTATGGGGGGGCGAGTGCAGGTGCAGCCAGACCGGCGACCAATCAGCGGAGCCGGCAGCGATCAACATGTAGTTTGGTGGTTTGAGTCCGAACAGGTGGCTGGCTGCATACGTTTTGCTCACCCTGGCAAGCCTTGCTGGTGTTGTTGTCATTGTTGGACATGTCTTCCATAGTCGTTTTATATAACCACAACGACGTAATTGTGGAGGGAAGAGCAGGCTCAATCTCTTGAAGGAGATTATCGTCACAATATATATATATATATATATATATATATATATATATATATATATATATATATATATATATATATATATATATACAGAGAGAGAGAGAGACGGGCAGAGAGTGAAGAAGACAGAGATAGAGTGAGGATGACAGAGAGTGAGAAGCGACTACTTGTGAGAGTGACTACTAGTAGACTAGTGGACTACTATGCCTACTACGTATCTGCGCTGACCTGTTGCCTCCACCTCTCACGTGTCTCTTCCAACTCAAGGAATATGGCCTTTCTTATGGAAGAAGACAGATGTTGTTTCAGTTCACAAAAAGAGCAGGGAATTGTGCTTGGTTCTCTGCCGTGGAATGCCTATTTCAACGATCTACTTCATCTCATTCCTGAAGCTTAACCCTTTGTTGATGACTGCACTCTAACCTTCACATACAGAAAGGAAGAAAAGTCAACTGCTGCAAGAATCGTCTATCACCAACTTGCAGTGATTTCTACCTGGGTGTAGGAGATGGCAGGTCATTTTTGCGGCTGAGAAGACACAAGCGATGACGATAACTGGACTGCACTTGGCAAATCAGACAGGCTTAAAAATGTGTGGCAAAACCACAGATCTTGGGAATGAAGTTCTACTCTTCAATGACAATGAAGAGCCATGGGCTGAACCTAGCTCAAAAGGCAGCCAGGAAACTTACAGCCCTACGGTGCATCTCACACATTCTTGACAATAAAGGCTGCAAAACCTTATATGAAGCAAAAGTTTTCTCTCATCTAGAGTATGCACCCCTTTCCTAGATCGCCTGCCCCCCCCCCCATCATTTATCAGACTGTTGGACAAAGTGGAATGACGGGCAAGAAGGCTCATCTCTAGTCTTGACCACGTCTGGTAGAAACGTTCTGAACTTCAGCGCCTATAACACTGTTGTGACGCTGGTGGTCTTACTGATACGTACACGGCCAACATCCTCAAAGTTCTGCACCTGGCCCAACTCCGTGGAGTTCCAGTAATTGCCATCCTTAACTCTCAACCTTTAAGAGTGTCATGGTGGAAGTGCCATTCTCAACAACATTACTCCATCAGCGATCATTCACTCCTAGGCTGACTCTCATCTGGAACTTGTTCGCTCAACAGGTTGATATACGGGAGATCAGGTCAACTGATCACATGAAGGCTCTGGCACACAGTTGACTACAGGTTCATCCTGTTCCTTGTATGATAGCTTCAAAGAGTACATTCTTCTGAAATAAATGAGTCTCTAGGAGCAGGCTTCAGATGAGCTGAGGTAGGATAACATCTCTTGCTTGCAGGTTTGCAAATGGGTAGCGGAAACCTAGAGCTCACAGATGAAAGGGACATTTTGGGAATGAAGGTTGACTCTTCAATGACAGTGAAGAACCACATGTTTAGCTTCGCCTACAAGGTAGCTATGAAGCTTACAGCCCCATGGCTCATCTCACACCTTGACAGCACGGGGGTACAAAACCTTTAATGAAGCACACGTTCGCTCTTATCTTGAGTACGCAGCTCTCTCCTGGATTGTCTGGTGGGAATGGAGTGACCATCAGAGAACACTTGAGTCTCCTGGTGCCAGAGTAAATGAAATGCTTATTTTCATTCTATTTCCACGTTAAACATTTATGTGACGAGGGCGTGGATCACTAATCCCTAGTACATAGTAGTAACCGGGAATGTATAAAATTTCAGTTTGGCAACAGATTGCAGTCTCTAATATCTTTCCTATAGCAGTGGCTGCCTCATTGTACCATGGTAGAGCTTCGGCCTCACGCTCGTGGGGATTGGCGGTTCGAGTCTCCCAGTGCCCAAGTGAATGAAACTGAGAGTATATTTTAGTCCTGGGCACAGTTCAAGAATAAAGTACTCATGACTGTTGGTCAGTATGTAATTGTGTGGTCTTAATATACTTTTGGGGTTGCTAGTCCTTAAACCCAATATAAATATATACGGTGCATTCCTCAGAGTACAACAGGGAGGTAAGGGTGTCCCAAGTCGTCTGCACAGCCGGTGGCCACCAACGGCCACTTAGTAGCTGGCCACCGGTGCACCAGCTGGCCACCGGTGCACCAGCAGGTCACCGGTGCACCAGCTGGCCACCGGTGCACCAGCTGGCCACCGGTGCACCAGCTGGCCACCGGTGCACCAGCTGGCCACCGGTGCACCAGCTGGTCACCGGTGCACCAGCTGGCCACCGGTGCACCAGCTGGTCACCGGTGCACCAGCTGGCCACCGGTGCACCAGCTGGTCACCGGTGCACCAGCTGGTCACCGGTGCACCAGCTGGCCACCGGTGCACCAGCTGGTCACCGGTGCACCAGCTGGTCACCGGTGCACCAGCTGGTCACCGGTGCACCAGCTGGCCACCGGTGCACCAGCTGGTCACCGGTGCACCAGCTGGTCACCGGTGCACCAGCTGGCCACCGGTGCACCAGCTGGTCACCGGTGCACCAGCTGGTCACCGGTGCACCAGCTGGCCACCGGTGCACCAGCTGGTCACCGGTACACCAGCTGGTCACCGGTGCACCAGCTGGCCACCAGTGCACCAGCTGGCCACCAGTGCACCAGCTGGCCACCGGTGCACCCAGCAACTAAGTGTTATTACGTCAACGGTTGGGTGAGTGTTACTGGCAGTTGTATAAAAAGATCTTTATATCGTCATGGTAGGAGGCCAGAGTGAAGGAGAGATTGCTGACCAATCACAATCATGCAGTTAAACCCGCGTTTCTCCCCCTCAACATCTCTCTGAGGAAGAATTGGAAGAGTGAGATGGAGCTGAGTTTCTGTGTGCCACATGATAATTGAGAAGAGGAAGACGTCTGATGACGATGACGTCTTCAACATAACCGTTTGAGAACGTTCCTCGTCGACCTGCTTCCAACCAGAGCTGTGAGTGAGAGCTCGGTCGACGTAGGCATTGACAACACTCCTCTTGTACCTGACCGGGCAGTCACTCTTAACATTAAGGTACATTCCTATGTTCGTTTCCTTAGTGTAGCTTGCATTGTGGAAGCCTTCATTCCAAAGCCTCATTGAAAGAAATGTGATGCCATGCAATCTCTGAAGAATCAACCAGCATAAGACCTGTACCTCCAATTAGACTAGTTTTACAGGAACTTCTTTTCCACGGCTTATAAACGGAGGAAAGAGTCCTGAAAGATATTATTGATAGGAACGTTATCCCAACAGACACCAATCAGAAGATACAATTAACAATTTACTACAAAAACAAGAAGACTGCCAACTTGCTTATGAAGAACTCTTCAGACACCAAGCAAAAAGCCTTAAGAGAGACTAACGTTGTCTGTGCCTTCACATGCCCACTTGGGGACTGTCAGCCCCATTATCTCAGTTTATAGGCAAGACAACAACGTCTCTATCTAGGAGATTAACAATGCACAAACAAGAGGGCTCTATCAAGGAGAATATAATCTCCTCACACAACCAGACCATCGCCAGAGAAATCTTAACAAGCAACACTGAAATAATCGACAGGTATAACGACAACAGGAGACTGGACATCAGTGAGGCACTACACATCAAAAAGTCCAGACCAGCAATCAACAACCAGTTATCACATAATTGCATTCTACCCACTTCAAGTCCCTGAGCCAACACAGCAACCTGTCCTCTTAAAAAGAACGTCGCGTTTGACCGTTTGCCCGTATGGCTGAATTTGGACGTAATTTGAAAATGAAAAAAAAAATGAAAATAAATTTGGGATTTTTTTTTCAACAACAGTAAGTTAAGGGTCCTCTGATAGGTTAGGTGGGTAGGAAATTCTCATAAAGTTTCAAAACGTTATGAAAAAAAGTGAATTTAAGGTGTCCTCTTATATACTCTGCGCGTACGCCGGACGACTCAAATAGAAAAAGGAACAGAACGTCACTTTTGTGAGTCAATTTCATTTCAAATTACGTCCAAATTTGGCCAAATAAGTGCGCATACGAGCCAAAAGTGACGTTATTTTTAAGAGGACGGGTTGAACACAGAGACAGGAACAGCAAGAACATAAGCTGCTTATGTTAATACATGTCGTGACCTATTAATATTCATTGTTATGCCATTCATGCACTTGTTCACTTCACTCACGTCCTGTACCACCTCACTCAAAGAGAATATAAGCCTTTGCAAATGCACTGTAAATTTACGCACTCACTATAACCCATGCTACATGGACATTTCGTCTTGAGTAGCTAAATCTAAAGCAACAACAAGCATTGTAAATTAGTCTGTGAACATGTAAGGAGTACTTTGTGAAGCGCATCTCTAGGCCGTTTTGCATGACGAAATGCATCAGACCATAATAAAGTGTGAAAATGAACTTTGGAGAGTTAATGTTTCAATTTCCTTCGACAGTGAAGAAAAACATAAGAAATGTTGAGAAGATTTGTGTTAGAATAATTAATCTTACCCTTTCGGTCATTCAACAACATATGTTTACAAGAAAGACTGCTACCCAAATATATATATATATATATATATATATATATATATATAGTCTGATAACTCACACCCTATATAGTGACTCGAACCCATACTCCCAGGAGCAACGCAACTGGTAACTACGTGGCGCCTTAATCCGCTTGACCATCACGGCCGGACAAAAGGAAAGTGATAGCCGAAGCTATTTGAACCACTTCCCCGCCGGCAACTCGGATGGTAATCTTGGGCATAGCATTTTATCAAATCACCTCATTCTTTGGGGCACACGTGAGGAACACAAATGCGAACAAGCCTGAATGGTCCCCAGGACTATATGCGTCTGAAAACTCACACCCCAGAAGTGACTCGAACCCATGTGCCCCAAAGAATGAGGTGATTTGATAAAATGCTATGCCCAAGATTACCATCCGAGTTGCCGGCGGGGAAGTGGTTCAAATAGCTTCGGCTATCACTTCCTCTTGTCCGGCCGTGATGGTCAAGCGGATTAAGGCGCCCCGTAGTTACCAGTTGCGTTGCTCCTGGGAGTATGGGTTCGAGTCACTTCTGGGGTGTGAGTTTTCAGACGCATATAGTCCTGGGGACCATTCAGGCTTGTTCGCATTTGTGTTCCTCATGTGTGCCCCAAAGAATGAAATGATTTGATAAAATGCTATGCCCAAAATTACCATCCGAGTTGCCGGTGGGGAAGTGGTTCAAATAGCTTCGGCTATCACTTCCTTTTGTCCGGCCGTGATGGTCAAGCGGATTAAGGCGCCCCGTAGTTACCAGTTGCGTTGCTCCTGGGAGTATGGGTTCGAGTCACTTCTGGGGTGTGAGTTTTCAGACGCATATAGTCCTGGGGACCATTCAGGCTTGTTCGCATTTGTGTTCCTCACGTGTGCCCCAAAGAATGAGGTGATTTGATAAAATGCTATGCCCAAGATTACCATCCGAGTTGCCGGCGGGGAAGTGGTTCAAATAGCTTCGGCTATCACTTCCTTTTGTCCGGCCGTGATGGTCAAGCGGATTAAGGCGCCCCGTAATTTCCAGTTGCGTTGCTCCTGGGAGTATGGGTTCGAGTCACTTCTGGGGTGTGAGTTTTCAGACGCATATAGTCCTGGGGACCATTCAGGCTTGTTCGCATATATATATATATATATATATATATATATATATATATATATATATATATATATATATATATTTGGGTAAATATATATATAAATATATATAAATATATATATATATATATATATATATATATATATTTGGGTAAATATATATATAAATATATATATATATATATATATATATATATATATATATATATATATATATTTGGGTAAATATATATATAAATATATATATATATATATATATATATATATATATATATTTGGGTAAATATATATATAAATATATATATATATATATATATATATATAAATATATATATATATATATATATATATATATATATATATATATATATATATATATATATATATATATATATATATATATGTCGTACCTAGAAGCCAGAACGCACTTCTCAGCCTACTATGCAAGGACTGATTTGCCTAATAAGACAAGTTTTCCTGAATTAATATATTTTCTCAAATTTTTTTCTTATTAAATGATAAAGCTACCCATTTCATTATGTATGAGGTCAATTTTTTTTTATTGGAGTTAAAATTAACGTAGATATATGACCAAACCTAACCAACCCTACCTAACCTAACCTAACCTATCTTTGTAGGTTAGGTTAGGTTAGGTAGCAGAAAAAGTTAGGTTAGGTCAGGTTAGGTAGGTTAGGTAGTCGAAAAACAATTAATGAAAACTTGGCTTATTAGGCAAATCGGGCCTTGCATAGTAGGCTGAGAAGTGCTGTGATTTCACAATACAACAAACTCATTCTTCACATGTGTTGTATTAGACACAGCATGCCAGATGGTGCTCCTACTAATAGAGCACCAACCTGGCAGCATGGTAATTGGTAGAGCCGGGAGATGGAGCGGCAGCCACCGCCGGGCTCTAGGGAGCAGAGTCGTTGTGTGGGTTAGGGCGCTCTAATGGCCGGGGATTGTTTTACAAGTGGTGCATTCATCATTCTCGTGCTCGGTAAACGGCGCCCTTGTTCACCCCACGGTAAATAAGGCCTAACGACCACGAAATTGCCCGCAGTCGTGTCATTACTGCTTTAGGCAGTTACCCCTAATTACCCGCTGGCAGTTAGGAGAAAGAGGAGGGTGGGATTATGATCCCAGGATAGCGTGATCTGAGAGTTACTTTACCCAAAAACAACGCGATCCAATGACGATTGATTCAGTAATAGCGTGACCTCAGAAGAGCCTGGCTATAAAATAGCCTTATAACAGGAGAATAACTACTGGAGTGTCTCGCTCTAGGCTATCTTGAGATGGTTATCTTGAGGTGATTTCGGGGCTTTAGTGTCCCCGCGGCCCGGTCCTCGACCAGGCCTCCACCCGCAGGAAGCAGCCCGTGACAGCTGACTAACACCCAAGTACCTATTTTACTGCTAGGTAACAGGGGCATAGGGTGAAAGAAACTCTGCCCATTGTTTCTCGCCGGCGCCCGGGATCGACCCCGGGACCACAGGATCACAAGTCCAGTGTGCTGTCCGCTCGGCCGACCGGCTACCTGCATATATCCCACAAAATAGCCAGTCCCCAGAGAAGCCTGTTTTCAGAGTAGTCATTGGCTTATATAACAACAAACATAAGGAATATCGAGAAGATTATATATATATATATATATATATATATATATATATATATATATATATATATATATATATATATATATAGGGGGTACCACCTCTGGTGCAATAAAGAGTATTCAAAGACCTTGTGGATTATCACTGAACACTTTAATATTTCTATATTTTATATATTTTATATACTTATATATTTGTATATATATTTGGGCTAACAACCCGAAGAGCTATTATATACACTGAGGAAACTCAATGTTTCCTCAATGAATTATATACAGTGAGAAACAAATAAATGTTTCACATTGTATCTATGCCCTGAGAAATAATGAACATAATATTACTAATTAATATAAGATAAATAATTTTTAGGCTTTATGTAAACATTAAGCTTTAGGGAAAATTTTTCCCTATGAACAAGTATATCTAAGAAAGGCAAACATTTATCAATTTCAGTCCCTATAGTACATTTTATAATGTAGTTGAGTTATAGAAGCAATTTGTTGGACCATTCATTCAGTTTGTGTGTGTGTGTGTGTGTGTGTGTGTGTGTGTGTGTGTGTGTGTGTGTGTGTGTGTGTGTGTGTGTGTGTGTGCGTGTGTGTGTACTCACCTAGTTGTGCTTGCGGGGGTTGAGCTCTGGGTCTTTGGTCCCGTCAATCAACAGGTGTACAGGTTCCTGAGCCTATTGGGCTCTATCATATCTACATTGAAACTGGGTATGGAGTCAGCCTCCACCACATCACTGCCTAATGCATTCCATTTGTCAACCACTCTGACACTAAAAAAGTTCTTTCTAATATCTCTGTGGCTCATTTGGGCACTCAGTTTCCACCTGTGTTCCCTAGTGCGTGTGCCCCTTGTGTTAAATAGCCTGTCTTTATCTACCCTGTCGATTCCCTTGAGAATCTTGAATGTGGTGATCATGTAACCCTAACTCTTCTGTCTTCCAACGAAGTGAAGTTTAATTCCCGTAGTCTCTCCTCGTAGCTCATACCTCTCAGCTCGGGTACTAGTCTGGTGGCACAACTTTGAACCTTTTCCAGTTTAGTCTTATGTTTGACTCGATATGGACTCCGTGCTGGAGCTGCATACTCCAGGATTGGTCTGACATACGTGGTATATAATGTTCTGAAAGATTCCTTACACAAGTTTCTAAAGGCCGTTCTTATGTTAGCCAACCTGGCATATGCTGCTGATGTTATCCTCTTGATATGAGCTTCAGGGGACAGGTCTGGCATGATATCAACCCCCAGGTCTTTCTTTCTGATTCTTGAAGTATTTCATCTCCCAAATGATACCTTGTATCTGGTCTCCTGCTTCCTACCCCTATCTTCATTACATTACATTTGCTTGGGTTAAACTCTAACAGCCATTTGTTCAACCATACCTGCAGCTTGTCCAGGTCTTCTTGAAGCCTCAAGCTGTCCTCCTCTGTCTTAATCCTTCTCATAATTTTGGCGTCTTCAGCAAACATTGAGAGGAATGAGTCTATAACCTCTGGGAGAACATTTACGTATATCATAAACAGGATAGATCCAAGCACAGAGCCCTGTGGGACTCCACTGGTGACTTCACGCCATTCTGAGGTCTCACCCCTCACTGTAACTCTCTGCTTCCTATTGCTTAGGTACTCCCTTATCCACTGGAGCGCCCTACCAGTTACTCCTGCCTGTTTCTCCAGCTTATGCGTCAACCTTTTATGGGGTACTGTGTCAAAGGCTTTCCGACAGTCCAAAAAAATGCAGTCCACCCATCCTTCTCCTTCTAGCTTAATCTTTGTCACCTGATCGTAGAATTCTATCAAGCCTGTAAGGCAAGATTTACCCTCCCTGAACCTATGTTGATGGGTTGTCACAAAGTCTCTTCTCTCCAGATGTGTTACTAGGTTTTTTCTCACAATCTTCTCCATCACCTTGCATGGTATACAAGTTAAGGACACGGGCCTGTAGTTCAGTGCCTCATGTCTGTCACCCTTTTTGTATATTGGTACTACATTAGCAGTCTTCCATATTTCTGGTAGGCCTCCCGTTTCCAGTGACCTACTATACACTATTGAGAGTGGCAAGCAAAGTGCTCCTGCACACTCTTTCAATACCCATGGTGAGATTCCATCCGGCCCAACAGCTTTTCTCACATCCAGCTCCAATAGGTGCTTCTTGTCCTCATCTCTTGTAATTTCGAACCTATCCAAGGTCACCTGGTTGGCAGCCACCTCTCCTAGCGCCGTGACATCTCCCTGTTCTATTGTAAGGACCTCCTGGAACCTTTTGTTGAGTTCTTCACACACCTCTTTGTCATTCTCTGTGTACCTGTCCTCGCCTACCCTAAGTTTCATCACCTGTTCCTTCACTGTTGTCTTCCTCCTGATGTGACTGTAGTAGCTTTGGTTTGGTCTTGGCTTTATTAGCTATATCATTTTCATACCTTTTCTCAGCTGCTCTTCTCACACTAACACACACACTGTACTCACCTAGTTGTACTCACCTAGTTGTGTTTGCGGGGGTTGAGCTCTGGCTCTTTGGTCCCGCCTCTCAACCGTCAATCAACAGGTGTACAGATTCCTGAGCCTATCGGGCTCTGTCATATCTACACTTGAAACTGTGTATGGAGTCAGCCTCCACCACATCACCCCCTAATGCATTCCATTTGTCAACCACTCTGACACTAAAAAAGTTCTTTCTAATATCTCTGTGGCTCATTTGGGCACTCAGTTTCCACCTGTGTCCCCTTGTGCGTGTTCCCCTTGTGTTAAATAGACTGTCTTTATCTACCCTATCAATCCCCTTCAGAATCTTGAATGTGGTGATCATGTCCCCCCTAACTCTTCTGTCTTCCAGCGAAGTGAGGTTTAATTCCCGTAGTCTCTCCTCGTAGCTCATACCTCTCAGCTCGGGTACTAGTCTGGTGGCAAACCTTTGAACCTTTTCCAGTTTAGTCTTATCCTTGACTAGATATGGACTCCATGCTGGGGCTGCATACTCCAGGATTGGCCTGACATATGTGGTATACAAAGTTCTGAATGATTCTTTACACAAGTTTCTGAATGCCGTTCGTATGTTGGCCAGCCTGGCATATGCCGCTGATGTTATCCGCTTGATATGTGCTGCAGGAGACAGGTCTGGCGTGATATCAACCCCCAAGTCTTTTTCCTTCTCTGACTCCTGAAGAATTTCCTCTCCCAGATGATACCTTGTATCTGGCCTCCTGCTCCCTACACCTATCTTCATTACATTACATTTGGTTGGGTTAAACTCTAACAACCATTTGTTCGACCATTCCTTCAGCTAGTCTAGGTCTTCTTGAAGCCTCAAACAGTCCTCTTCTGTTTTAATCCTTCTCATAATTTTAGCATCGTCCGCAAACATTGAGAGAAATGAATCGATACCCTCCGGGAGATCATTTACATATATCAGAAACAAGATAGGACCGAGTACAGAGCCCTGTGGGACTCCACTGGTAACTTCACGCCAATCGGAGGTCTCACCCCTCACCGTAACTCTCTGCTTCCTATTGCTTAGATACTCCCTTATCCACTGGAGCACCTTACCAGCTACACCTGCCTGTCTCTCCAGCTTATGTACCAGCCTCTTATGCGGTACTGTGTCAAAGGCTTTCCGACAATCCAAGAAAATGCAGTCCGCCCAGCCCTCTCTTTCTTGCTTAATCTGTGTCACCTGATCGTAGAATTCTATCAAGCCTGTAAGGCAAGATTTACCCTCCCTGAATCCATGTTGGCGATTTGTCACGAAGTCCCTTCTCTCCAGATGTGTTACCAGGTTTTTTCTCACGATCTTCTCCATCACCTTGCATGGTATACAAGTCAAGGACACTGGCCTGTAGTTCAGTGCCTCTTGTCTGTCGCCCTTTTTGTATATTGGGACCACATTCGCCGTCTTCCATATTTCTGGTAGGTCTCCCGTCTCTAGTGACTTACTATACACTATGGAGAGTGGCAGGCAAAGTGCCTCTGCACACTCTTTCAGTACCCATGGTGAGATCCCATCTGGACCAACAGCCTTTCTAACATCCAGATCCAGCAGGTGTCTCTTGACCTCCTCTCTCGTAATTTCGAACTCCTCCAAGGCCGCCTGGTTTACCTCCCTTTCTCCTAACACAGTGACCTCACCCTGTTCTATTGTGAAGACCTCCTGGAACCTCTTGTTGAGTTCCTCACACACCTCTCTGTCATTCTCTGTATACCTGTCCTCGCCTGTTCTAAGTTTCAATACCTGTTCTTTCACTGTTGTTTTCCTTCTGATGTGACTGTGGAGTAGCTTTGGTTCGGTCTTGGCTTTGTTTGCTATATCATTTTCAAAATTTTTCTCTGCTTCTCTTCTCACCCTGACGTACTCATTCCTGGTTCTCTGGTATCTCTCTCTGCTTTCTGGTGTTCTGTTATTCCGGAAGTTCCTCCACGCCTTTTTGTTCAGTTTCTTCGCTTCCATACATGCCCTATTATACCATGGATTCTTCTGTTGCTTCTCGGATTTTTCCCTTTGGGCCGGGATGAACCTGTTTACTGCCTCCTGACACTTTTGGGTAACATAGTCCATCATACCCTGTACAGACTTGTCTCTGAGGTCTGTGTCCCAAGGTATTTCACTTAGGAAACTTCTCATCTGTTCATAATTCCCCTTTCGGTATGCCAGCCTTTTGATTCCTAGTTCTTTTTGGGGGGAGATAAGTCCTAGCTCTACCAGGTACTCAAAATTCAATACACTGTGGTCACTCATTCCCAAGGGCGCTTCCATCTTAACTTCCCTTATATCCCATTCATTTAGGGTAAATATCAAATCAAGCATTGCTGGTTCATCTTCTCCTCTCATTCTTGTTGGTTCTTTGGTGTGCTGGCTTAGAAAGTTTCTTGTTGCCACGTCCAGCAGCTTAGCTCTCCATGTTTCTGGTCCTCCATGCGGGTCTCTGTTCTTCCAATCTATCTTCCCATGGTTGAAGTCTCCTATAATTAGTAGTCCAGATCCATTCCTGCTAGCAACAGAAGCTGCTCTTTCTATTATGTTAATGGTGGCCATGTTGTTTCTATCATATTCCTGTCTAGGTCTTCTGTCATTTGGTGGTGGATTATATATGACTGCGACTATAATTTTTTTCCCTCCATTTGTTACAGTACCTGCTATGTAGTCACTGAAACCTTCACAGCCCTGAATATCCATCTCCTCAAAATCCCAGCCTTTTCTTATCAGCAGAGCTACACCACCCCCACCTCTTCCTTCCCTCTCTTTCCTCATAACATAATAGTCCTGTGGGAACACTGCATTTGTTATCGTTTTCGTGATCTTTGTTTCTGTGAGGGCTATTATGTCTGGGTTTTCCTCTAGTACCAGTTCTCCAAGCTCATTTGCTTTATTTGTAATTCCATCTATGTTTGTGTACATCGCTTTGAGGCTCACTTTCTTCTGTCCCTTCTCAAATCGCCTCCTTGGTGAGTGTTCTGCTGGTGGGGGAGGCTGTTCCATGGGTGTGAGGACCTGTGAGGTGGATAACAGGGTCTCAGAGGATACTGGGATGAGGTGCGGGGAATCCAGTGAAGGGGGAGGGACAGGGAGGGTATGGGGTGAAAGGGGAGGGAGGACGGGAAGGAAAGGGGGGGAGGGAGGACTCGGGAGGAGGGGAGGGGTAGAAGGGTGGGGATTGGGTGTGGGGGGAGGGAGATTTTGCTGAACATTTGAGTGGGGGCAGGGAGGGTTTGGGGTAGGGGGGTTTTCTATGCAGAGGAGGGAGGCGGGGTTGTCCTCCCTTCTGGCGTTACTGGGTAGCTGGTTGTGGGTTCCCCCCTCGCCTCTGGGGGTGTTGGGTTGGGAGCTGTGACTTCCTGGTTTTCCCCTCTCGCCCTGCGCCTCTTCCTTGCTTCTGCCGCCACGGCTCTCTCCTCCCTTGTCATGTCTCTTTGGAGGAATACATTTTTTAATTTTCCCACGTTTTTCAGGGAGCTCTTCCTTGATAGGATCTTCTCCTTTGTGTTCTCGCTTGCAAACACTATCTTTATCATTCGGTCTCGGTCTTTGTTGTACCGGCCTAGCCTGAAAACCTTCTCAATGCTATGCTCAGCCCCTTCCATGTCTAGTGCCTTTAGTACTTCATTCACTGCTGCTTTGTCCTTGTCACTCCACTCTGTCCTATTAGATCCTTCCTGCTCCTTAATACCCACAGCAACCACTGATCTGTTCCTTTCCAGTTTGTGTGTGTGTGTGTGTGTGTGTGTGTGTGTGTGTGTGTGTGTGTGTGCTCACCCTGTTGTGCTTGCCGGGGTTGAGCTTTGGCTCTTTGTCCCGCCTCTAAACTTTTTGTCGCAGTTTTGTGGCACTAAACATGTCACACTCTGGCCACGAACTCCCGTGTTAGTTTATCTAATACTTTAAGTAGTACTTCACAGATCAATTTTCTAGCTCTATATGTAGCCAAGGTAACTAGTTACATAAAGTGTGTGTGTGTGTGTGTTTGGGAGGGTGTACTCACCTAGTTGTGCTTGTGGGGGTTGAGTTCTGGCTCTCTGGTCCCGCCTCTTAACCGTCAATCAACTGGTGTACAGATTCCTGAGCCTACTGGGCTCTATCATATCTACACTTGAAATTGTGTATGGAGTCAGCCTCCACCACATCACTTCCTAATGCATTCCATTTGTCAACCACTCTGACACTAAAAAAGTTCTTTCTAATATCTCTGTGTCTCATTTGGGCATTCAGTTTCCACCTGTGTCCCCTAGTGCGTGTGCTCCTTGTGTTAAATAGCGTGTCTTTATCTACCCAATCAATTCCCTTGAGAATCTTGAATGTGGTGATCATGTCCCCCCCAAACTCTTGTGTCTTCCAGCGAAGTGAGGTTTAATTCCTGTAGCCTCTCCTCGTAGCCCATACCTCTCAGCTCGGGTACTAGTCTGGTGGCAAACCTTTGAACCTTTTCCAGTTTGGTCTTATCCTTGACTAGATATGGACTCCATGCTGGGGCTGCATACTCCAGGATTGGCCTGACATATATGTGGTATACAAAGTTTTGACTGATTCATTACATAAGTTTCTGAATGCCTCTCTTATGTTGGCCAGCCTGGCATATGCCGCTGATGTTATCCTCTTGATATGGGCTGCAGGGGACAGGTCTGGCGTGATGTCAACCCCCAAGTCTTTCTCTCTCTCTGACTCATAAAGAATTTCATTTTCCAGATGATACCTAGTATCTGGCCTTCTGCTCCCTACGCCTATCTTCATTAAATTATATTTGCTTGGGTTAAACTCTAGCAACCATTTATTCGACCATTCCTTCAGCTTGTCTAGGTCTTCTTGAAGCCTCAAGCAGTCCTGTGTGTGTAATTACCTAAGTGTAGTTACAGGATGAGAGCTACGCTCGTGGTGTCCCGTCTTCCCAGCACTCTTTGTCATATAACGCTTTGAAACTACTGACGGTTTTGGCCTCCACCACCTTCTCACCTAACTTGTTCCAACCGTCTACCACTCTGTTTGCGAAAGTGAATTTTTTTATATTTCTTCGGCATCTGTGTTTAGCTAGTTTAAATCTATGACTTCTTGTTCTTAAAGTTCCAGGTTAAATATATCTTCCCTATCGATTTTATCAATTCCTGTTACTATTTTGTATGTAGTGATCATATCACCTCTTTTTCTTCTGTCTTCTAGTTTTGGCATATTTAATGCCTCTAACCTCTCCTCGTTGCTCTTGCCCTTCAGTTCTGGGAGCCACTTAGTAGCGTGTCTTTGCACCTTTTCCAGTTTGTTGATGTGCTTTTTAAGATATGGGCACCACACAACCGCTGCATATTCTAGCTTTGGCCTAACAAAAGTCGTGAACAATTTCTTTAGTATATCGCCATCCATGTATTTAAAAGCAATTCTGAAGTTAGAAAGCGTGGCATAGGCTCCTCGCACAATATTCTTTATGTGCTCCTCAGGTGATAGTTTTCTATCTAGAACCACCCCTAGATCTCTTTCTTTATCAGAATTCTTTAAAGATTTCTCACATAATATATAGGTTGTGTGGGGTCTATGTTCTCCTATTCTACATTCCATAACATGGTATTTATTAACATTAAATTCCATTTGCCAAGTGGTGCTCCATATACTTATTTTGTCCAGGTCATCTTGAAGAGAATGACAATCATCTAAGTTTCTTATCCTTCCTATTATCTTAGCATCATCAGCAAACATGTTCATATAATTCTGTATACCAACTGGTAGATCATTTATGTAGACAATAAACATCGCTGGTGCAAGAGCTGAACCCTGTGGTACTCCACTTGTGACATTTCTCCCGTCCGATACATTACCTATGATCACTGCCCTCATTTTTCTATCAGTCAGAAAATTTTTCATCCATGTTAGAAGCTTACCTGTCACCCCTCCAATATTTTCCAGTTTCCAGAACAACCTCTTATGTGGAACTCTGTCGAAAGCCTTTTTTAGGTCCAAATAGATGCAGTCAACCCAACCATCTCTTTCCTGTAATATCTCAGTTGCTCGATCATAGAAACTGAGTAAATTCGATACACAGGATCTTCCAGATCGAAAACCATAATGTCTGTCTGATATTATATCATTTCTCTCCAGGTGTTCTACCCATTTAGTTTTAATTATTTTTTCCAATATATTATGACTATCACACTTGTCATTGATACAGGGCTATAATTAAGGGGGTCTTCCCTGCTTCCACTTTTGTAGATTGGAACTATGTTAGCCTTTTTCCACACATCAGCTACAACTCCTGTAAACAGGGATGCCTGAAAAATCAGTTGAAGTGGAATGCTGAGCTCAGGTGCACATTCTCTCAGAACCCATGGTGAAACTCCATCTGGACTAACTGCTTCGTTTTTATTTAGCTCCTTGAGCATTTTTTCCACTTCGTCTCTAGACACCTCTATGTGCTCTATGTTGTTCTCTGGAATTGTTATTGTGTCTGGTTCCCTGAAGATTTAATTTTGTACAAACACACTTTGGAACTTTTCATTTAATGTTTCACACATTTCCTTTTCATTTTCCGTGAGTCTATTTCCCCTTTTCAACCTCTGAATATTATCCTTTACCTGCAATTTGTTGTTTATGAACTTATAGAATAGACCTGGTTCTGTTTTACATTTGTCTGCAATCCCTTTTTCAAAATTTCTTTCTGCCTCTCTCCTCACTGCCGTGTAGTTGTTTCTCGCATCTTTGTATCGCTGGTATGTTTGGGGGTTTGGCCTCTTTTTGTATTGATTCCATTTTTGTGTCTTTTGGTTTCTGGCCCTCTCGCAATTTCTGTTGAACCAATCCTGTTTCCTGGTTCTGCATCTCTGTTTTGGTATAAATTTTGTTGTGCCTTTATCATATATTTCACAAAGCTTGACATACATCTCATTCACTTCCTTGCCTAGCAACAAGTCTGTCCAATTATACTCACTAAAATTTTTTCTAAGGTTGCCATAATGTCCTCTCCTAAAGTCAGTTTTTTCTATTGCATCAACCTTCTTATTTTCTTCCAGATTATAATGCGTTGCATACTTTATTCCCAAAAAGACATGGTCACTTTTACCCAAGGGAGGAAGGTACTGAATGTCAAATATTTCTTCCTCCTTCCTGGTAAATATCAAATCTAGCATGGAGGGAACGTCCCCTTCCCTCATCCTCGTGGCTTGTTTAACATGTTGATACAAGAATGTTTCCAGGATGAGGTCTACAAATTTACAGGTCCAAAAATCTTCTGTTTTAGCTTCATATGCTTCCCAGTCTATGGATTTCAAGTTGAAGTCACCGACTATCAACAGTCGTGAACTATCGTTATCCGCTCTCGCTATGAGCTCTCTCATTATTGTTATAAGACCTTCTCGTTTACTATCTAGCTCCTCCTTTGACCATGTGCTGCTTAGCGGTGGACTATATGCATTTATGATCATTAGTTTATCATCCTCATGGCAGATCTCTAGTGCTATTATGTCAACTTCTTCCATCTGTGTGTGTGTGTGTGTGTGTGTGTGTGTGTGTGTGTGTGTGTGTGTGTGTGTGTGTGTGTGTACACATGTGTGTACACATGTGTGTTAGAGAGTATATGTAGTATATATTTATATGTAGTATATTGTAGTATATATTTATATGTAGTATACATCATAGAGGAAACATAGGTTGGTTAGAAAGTCGGGATCCAAGAACTCGATCTGGAGGCACACATAGTAATTCAGGCGAAGGCCAAGACAGACAAACACAGAGTGAGAGAGAGAGACACACACACACAGATAGATAGGCAAAGAGTAGATAGATGGATAGGTGCATGGATAGATGGACAGGTGAATGAATAGATGGATAGATTGTAGGACAGCTGGATGGATAGATGGAGGGATAGATAGATGGATATATAGAGACATAGATAGGTAAACAGATTTGTAGATGGATAGATAGATGAATGGATTTATCTATGTTTCCATGTATTTTCCATCTATCTATCCATAAATTTATCCAAGTATCTATTGTTTTATCCATGCCCCTGTCTATCCATCCATCTATCCATGTACTCATCTATCCATTAGTGGGAAATATTTATTACCATTACCTTTTATTATAAAATATTAAAACAAAGCTCAAGAGAGTTACTCCCTGTTCAGGTTTAATTGACAAATTAACACAATTAATAAGTGCATAGTTAAACAGACGTTAAACATCCCACAGGCCGGAAGACTCACATGCGTCACTCATCATCAAAATGAATTAGGATATTAAATTTGTCTCCAATCACTTCTTATAAATTATATAACGATTAGAAACCAATTCTTAAAATAACTGAATTAACATCATTGAGTATCATTTATAAACATATAAAGCTTTAAACACTCAATGAGTAAATAATATACGAGAATCCCCGTGTGGTGTGTTGGCAGTCCCCGTGGCGCAGTGGTAAAACATTTGGCCAGCGCATCCCCAGCGCTTTGGCCTCGGTTCGTATCCGGGAAGGATTGACTGGGTTCCAATCCTTAACTGTAGCCTCTGTTCACCCAGCAGTCCCGCACCTGGAGCAGGTAAGTCCACTTTTGGCTCCCCATAACCTGTGCTACTTGGAACATTTGTTCTGAGTAGCTGAATTTAAAACAACAACAAGAACACCCAACAGTGAATTGGTACATGGTTGTTAAACGATTTGCCGGGTCGTAATACAGAGAAAAAAATTGGATTAAGGAACTGCCCGAAAGGCAATGCCTGCTAGTGGCTTTACAAGAGTTGTGAGTGCATTATATATATATATATATATATATATATATATATATATATATATATATATATATATATATATATATGTAAACTTTGGTTTACATATATATATATATATATATATATATATATATATATATATATATATATATATATATATATATATATATATATATATATATTAGTATATTTTGGTAGCAGTCTTTCTTGTAAACATATGTTGTTAAATATGACCGAAAAAGTAAGATTAATAATTCTAACACGAATTTTCTCAATATTTCTTATGTTTCTTTTTACTGTTGATGGTAATTGAAAAATCAATTCTCCAAAATGTCATTTTATATTCTAGTCTGATTCGACACTTGAACGCGTTTCGTAATAACTTATTACATTTTCAAAAACTTTGGTTTACACACACACAACTATAACCTGCAAACACTAAACAGAGTTTTACTATGCTAATATTTAAACAGCTTTTGTCTTATATACTCGCATTTGGGTGAGGTGATATGGTACAACAGTTTTGGATGAGATGAACAAACTTTCAACACAAGACAGAACACGGTTCAATGGGTATAGATGAAAGGGAAGAATGGAAGTAACTGCAAAGGGCCTATTGGCCCATATTTCCTCTTGATGCTTCTATATTGGTACGGTGTCTTGAAGTGGGTAGAATATAGTTGTGCATTAATTGGCTGTTGATTGCTGGCGTTAACTTCTTGATGTGTAGTGCCTTCCAGATGTCAAGCTGCCTGCTATCGCTGTATCTATCGATGATTTCTGTGTTGTTTATTAAGACTTCTCTGGTGATGGTCTGGTTATGGGAAAAGATTATCTGTTCCTTAATGGAGCCCTGTTGCTTATGCATCGTTAAACGCCTAGAAAGAGATGTTGTTGTCTTGCCTATATATTGGGTTTTTTGGAGCTTACAGTGCCCAAGTGGGCATTTGAAGGCATAGACGACAAGTGCGTTCTGGCTACTAGGTACGACATATATATATATATATATATATATATATATATATATATATATATATATATATATATATATATATATATATATATAAATTGTTGGGGTTTCACCTCTCTACCCTTACTCTGGGGTGAGCAATAGTTATGCTCAAGGTCACTCACCGTAGCCCTGCGGGTCTTCACTCGATCCTCACAGCGCCACTGCACGCCAGGAGAGTCTCCCAGTCGATCTTAACGGCCTCTTATTAAGAAAGAGTGAGAACACGACTCGTGCACTTGACTGTCATGTGCCCTCCCCAACAATCGGGCTCTACGGTTAACCACAAGGTCGCCAACTGGTGTTTTAGGTGGCCAGTAACACCATCAGTGGACTGGTGGAATTAGTGGTAGCCTTGGCAAGGTCACACTCAAAAGATCAGGAATCAGGCAGGTACTTATTGTTATCACTCTATGCTTACCAGTATAATATAGACACAAGATCAATGGAGGGGATGATATGAACACAAAGATAGTTTTGTATTTTACTTAAAATGTATGAAAGATGTCACAAAGGCCAAACAACAACAAATAAATCAACTGATCCTGACGCGGCCGGTAATTCCCACGAATAGTATGCGATCACTAGGTGGCAACACCTCCCCTACTCATCAAGTGTCAAGAACAGCTGATCGCCTGGCCCCCGCGCGGAAGCTCTTTGCTTGTTTTCAGAATCACGCGCGCTGTTTCTTTAAGTTCTCCAATATTACAATGAACTCGCACACACGATATTGGCTACAAGAGCACGTATCACTTGGTTACACTGTACTCAGGCTCAAACAGTCTTTTCTACAATCAATGCTATAATGACTCACTGTAATGGCTTTACATTGTTCTTCACTCAGCAATATATTATGAACTATTAACACTGGAGTTTTCAGTACTTTCTCTCGTGGGCGATAACGCAATAATTCACTGTACTCACAAACGACTTATCACTACATGAACATAGCATATATAATGTAGATACACCAAATATCAATACATGGAAAATAAATGATTTCTGGGCACACAGCCTAACTTTCAAATACTGGCATAATATTATATATAATTTACCACTATATGTTCATATCAAAATCTATAGAAAGATATACACAACACAGTAAATTTATCACTGGTTCCTGGTGTCTGTACACACCAATAATCAACATGAATATTACAAGTACTCTTGATAGTACTGTCTAGCACACTGGTGCTTTACCGTGACATGGGTGAGACTTGCTCACGACATATAAAATCCTCAGGCTAGATAATATAGCCGAATAACATAGCTAACTAAAGGGGAATGGGGAGGGAACTAGAAACACCTACTTCACCCTATCCTCCGATGAGAGTCGAGATGTAGCTCCTGGTCCTCGTGTCGGGAACGCCCCCACACTACACGTCGTCGTGTCCTACCAGAGCCTCTCGTCGTCCCACCGTTTAGCGCGTCGTCTCCGTGCCTCCTCACTGCAGGTCCGTCCTCCTTCTTAACTTCTTGAAGGTTGGAGTCGGTCTCCTGGCCGTCGTCTTCTCCCAGCAACGGCTGTCGCCTACGTCTCGGCTACAGTCGTCCGGTTTCCCCAAATAGTCCTCTCTTCCTCAGCTACCCAGTGGCTCTGTCAGCCACTACGCTGTCACGAACTGGTGAGTTGCCACAGACGTCACATACGTCACTGCACGGCTTCACTGCTTCTTGCACAGCACCTGACTGGAGCACTTGTTGCTCAAATAACCGTCAATTCCCTCATCTGGTTCAACACATGAACTAGGGAAGACTTCTCAGAGTACTGGTGGACTTCAGGTGACGCGTAAATCCACGGGAGCGGGAAACAACTGTCCAACTGACAGGACCAACCGTCGCACGTCCGACCTCTATGACGTGTCGTGTCTGACTGATGGCGCCAGAGTGGCGCGCGGCCTGGACCCCCTTCCTTCGTGACGTCACTTTTGCTACGGGAGGTTTTCATTGGCTCCCGGTGCCACATTGCTGTCGGTGACCAATCCGGTGCCACTGACGTCACACGGTTTTGGCGGGAGATCAGGGAGGCCAGCGCCATCTTGGCTCCCTAAAGGGCCTAAACCACAGGCCAAAATATTACTATTTCACAAATTTCTCGGCTCTCCGAGAACACTTCACTCTCTCCCATATATCAAATTGTAGCCTGCAACGTAGAGAACGCTTGGAAAAAGTAGACATGACTCTTACTGCAGGCGTGGGAGAATTATAAGGGGGGGGGGAACTCCGTCACAATATATATATATATATATTGATTTACTAGGATTTACTGGGCGCAATTCCTTAACTGTAGCCTCTGTTTAACGCAACAGTAAAATGTGTACTTGGATGAAAAAACGATTCTTCGCGGCAGGGGATCGTATTCCAGGGACCTGCCCGAAACGCTACGCGTACTAGTGGCTGTACATGAATGTAACAACTCTTGTATATATCTCAAAAAAAAAAAATATATATATATATATATATATATATATATATATATATATATATATAAGCCTATACTTGCATAAACCACAAGTGAAGATAAACAATCTTTGGACAACACCCACCAGTGGGACTCGAACCCAGAAAGCACAACTACCTTCCAGTAGCTGGCATAACTAGTATGCTTTAACCCACTACGCCATCAGACCTTACAAAAGAAGTAGATAGTTCGAGATATATATCTCAAACATCTCTACCTCCCGAAGGCACCAGATGAGTGAGGGGTCAGTCTGCATTTTTCGTCAAGCCACTGTCAATGTGAGAGAACTCGTGTCCAGCTTATAAGCCTATACTCGCGGCAGTATATAGAAGTATAGTATAGAAGTATAGTATAGAAGTATAGATGTATAGTATTCTATACAGTATAGAAGTATAGGCTTATAAGCTGGACACGAGTTCTCTCACATTGACAGTGGCTTGACGAAAAATGCAGACTGACCCCTCACTCATCTGGTGCCTTCGGGAGGTAGAGATGTTTGAGATATATATCTCGAACTATCTACTTCTTTTGTAAGGTCTGATGGCGTAGTGGGTTAAAGCATACTAGTTATGCCAGCTACTGGAAGGTAGTTGTGCTTTCTGGGTTCGAGTCCCACTGGTGGGTGTTGTCCAAAGATTGTATATATATATATATATATATATATATATATATATATATATATATATATATATATATATATATATATATATATATATGTCGTACCTAGTAGCCAGAATGCACTTCTCAGCCTACTATGCAAGGCCCGATTTGCCTAATAAGCCAAGTTTTCCTGAATTAATATATTTCTCTAATTTTTTTCTTATGACATGATAAAGCTACCCATTTCATTATGTATGAGGTCAATTGTTTTTTATTGGAGTTATAATTAACGTAGATATATGACCGAACCTAACCAACCCTACCTAACCTAACCTAACCTATCTTTATAGGTTAGGTTAGGTTAGGTAGTCGAAAACGTTAGGTTAGGTTAGGTTAGGTAGGTTAGGTAGTTGAAAAACCATTAATTCATGAAAACTTGGCTTATTAGGCAAATTTGGCCTTGCATAGTAGGCTGAGAAGTGAGTTCTGGCTACTAGGTACGACATATATATATATATGTGTGTTGTTCCTAGTAGCCAGAACGTCGTACTCGGCCTACTATGCAAGGCCCGATTTGCCTAATAAGCCAGGTTTTCCAGAATTTATATATTTTTCAATATTTTTTTCTTATGAAATGATAATTAAGCTATCCATTTCATTATGTATGAGCTCATTTTTTTAAATTTGAGTTAAGCTAACGTAGATATATGAACGAACCTAACCAACCCTACCTAACCTATCTTAACTTAAACTAACACAATTAGGTCAATAATTTATGTTCTTTATATAATATAATAATAATAATTCTAATAAACTAATTGGAAACAATTTATTGAAATAAAGAAAATCACTCGGTTTATTAGGCAAATCGGGCCTTGCATAGTAGGCCGAGAAGTGTGTTCTGGCTACTAGGCACGATATATATATATATATATATATATATATATATATATATATATATATATATATATATATATATATATATGTAATATATATATATATATATACAAACAAGCCTGAATGGTCCCCAGGCATATATGCAACTGAAAACTCACACCCCAGAAGTGACTCGAACCAATACTGCCAGGAGCACTCTGCAACTGGTGTACAGGACACCTTAACCACTCGATCATCACAACCGGACAAAAGATGATGGTAGCCAAGGCTAATTCCCCATCATCCCGCCAGCACTCTGATGATCATCTTGGGTATAGTATTTTATCAAATAACCTCATTCTTTGGGGCACATGTAAGGAACACAAATGCAAACAAGCCTGAATGGTCCCCAGGCATATATGCAACTGAAAACTCACACCCCCAGAAGTGACTCGAAGCCATACTGCCAGGAGCCCTCTGCAACAGGTGTACAGGACATCTTAACCACTCGACCATCACGAACGGACAAAAGATGATGGTAGCCAAGGCTAATTCCCCATCATCCTGCCGGCACTCTGATAGTAATCATGGTCATAGTATTTCATCAAATCACCTCATTATTTGGGGCACACATAAGGAACACAAATGCGAACAAGCATGAATGGTCCCCAGGCATATATCAACTTTGTTTCAAAAATTGAGTTACATATATGGCACAAAGATGATTATCATAAGTTGTCGAGTTCCTCCAGCTCCTCAGATGGCGGGCTGGAACCCTGAATGCAGTGTTTATTTCCCCTCTGTATTGCCACGTTGAGGCACTGGAAAAGGAAGCTGGCAGCTCTAGAGTCTCTTGTGTTTTTTCAATTAGTCTAGAACTCAGTTCCTTAAAAGAACTGCTGGCACTTTTACCCCAGGCGCCGAGTGTCTCGGAAGCAATGGGGACAGAATTGCAGTGGTGATCCCGTTCTCTTTACTTACGGGATTTGGATGATTCCCTGTGAATGACAGTGCCACCCGGTTGTGCAACACTGAAGTTAATGTAGGTGCTAGCCAGGGTTGATACGCACATGTAGTCCCATACCAACTGCTTACCATTCTTCCACGGGTTCACAGTGATACCATCTGGGAGACCAATAAGAGCACATGAGTTACAGGGCATTAGGTAACGGGGCTCTCTTTCAGCTGGGCATCCAGCTGTGGTGAGGTTCCTATTGATGATGTCTTTAAATTCACTGTGCCTCGAGTGCCATCCCCCCGGGGTTTGGCAGAGTAGGCCATGGTGGCCGTAACTGTCAGCCACCACCTTGCCGTACACCTACATTTGGTGTGGCTTATATATATAATATATATTATAGATTATATATATATATATATATATATATATATATATATATATATATATATATGTCGTATCTAGTAGCCAGAACGCACTTCTCAGCCTACTATGCAAGGCCCGATTTGCCTAATAATCTAAGTTTTCATGAATTAATTGTTTTTCGACTACCTAACCTACCTAACCTAACCTAACCTAACTTTTTTCGGCTACCTAATCTAACCTAACCTATAAAGATAGGTTAGGTTAGGTTAGGTAGGGTTGGTTAGGTTCGGTCATATATCTACGTTAATTTTAACTCCAATAAAAAAAAATTGACCTCATTCAAGGTCAAGTTTTTCCTTGACCTCGGAGGTGGAGGGAGGCTGTGTCGCCATTACCTACCATCACGACAGCTACTAAGTGGTGACGTGGTCATTACACAGCCTAGAGAGTGTTCTGCTGCCGTTCAAACTTCCTGACTTCTAAATCAAGTGGTGTCCGCCTCACACATCAAGTGGTAACCTGTACCCTTAACCATTCATGTACTGTTGCCATGATAGTAATGTTGGTGGTGAAGACAAGGGTTAGATGACAGAAGCTGCAACGCATCACAACACCAATATACTTCTAAATTCAATCTAATATTGACTTTGCCGGCATGAAGTTGTTGATGCACCAGGTGGAGGCTGAGCGGCCATATTCTCGATCAAAGGGTCCCCGTAGTTGAGTCGGGTTGGTTCTCGACGCACAAGCGAGAATTCCGGGTTCGTATCCCAGGCGGGACAGAAGTGACTGGGCATATTTCCTTTCACCTAATGTATCTGTTCCCTAGCAGTAAGTAATTAATTAGGAGTAATTCAACCTTAAAGCCCCTCTTCAAGGTTGAATTTCAGCCCCCCCCCCCTTTCTCGTCAGGATGCAACCCTACAACACGCTAACTCCTGTGTACCTACTTCTTGCTAGGTGAATAGATGCATTAGGAGAGAGGAAATGTGCTCAGTCATTCATCGAGGGGAGGGGGCCCCTCGATAAAATATTAACGCACATGAATACACTCTGACTTCCTGTCCCCTGACAAAATGAATGATTATATATCACATGTTGTTGAGGCCTGTGTACTCTACTACCAATAAAGATCTTAAGTAATGACATAACAACAACAGTTTAGTGATCCTATACATTCAAGAAATATTTATGGAGCCAAACTCTGGTTTACTCCGGGTAATAAACTTAATATTTAAATCAAATCTGATCCTAAGCTTAACAACGTACTAGTCTAAATATTAATTAATTAGTGACATTAAACTAATACGATTAAATTTGTGAGGAAAATAAATATACTATGTACTCTTGATGAGGAGACCCTTTCCGGCCTGGGTTCGAATCCTCCGAGGGTTCATAGAGAGTCTACATCTAGCATTGATAATATTTAGGGAATTGGGTCATCAGAGATTTGTACACGGGCGTGGGACTTGCGGGACCAATGTCCTCCCAACAAGGTGATGGTTCACTCTAGGGGCAGGTTATCTCAGCACAGGTCCCTTCAGGGGTAGGTTCTGTCAGGGCAGGTTCCTTCAGGGTAGACTCGGGGCAGGTTCCTTCAGGGTAGACTCGGGGCAGGTTCCTTCAGGGTAGACTCGGGGCAGGTTCCTTCAAGGTAGGTTCGGGGCAGGTTCCTTCAGGGTAGAATTAGGGCAGGTTCCTTCAGGGTAGACTCGGGGCAGGTTCCTTCAGGGTAGAATTAGGGCAGGTTCCTTCAAGGTAGAATTAGGGCAGGTTCCTTCAGGGTAAACTCAGGGCAGGTTCCTTCAGGGTAGACTCAGTTCAGGTTCCTTCAGGGTAGACTCGGGGCAGGTTCCTTCAGGGTAGAATTAGGGCAGGTTCCTTCAAGGTAGACTCGGGGCAGGTTCCTTCAGGGTAGACTCGGGGCAGGTTCCTTCAGGGTAGACTCGGGGCAGGTTCCTTCAGGGTAGAATTAGGGCAGGTTCCTTCAAGGTAGAATTAGGGCAGGTTCCTTCAGGGTAAACTCAGGGCAGGTTCCTTCAGGGTAGACTCAGTTCAGGTTCCTTCAGGGTAGACTCGGGGCAGGTTCCTTCAGGGTAGAATTAGGGCAGGTTCCTTCAGGGTAGACTCGGGGCAGGTTCCTTCAGGGTAGAATTAGGGCAGGTTCCTTCAGGGTAGACTCGGGGCAGGTTCCTTCAGGGTAAACTCAGGGCAGGTTCCTTCAGGGTAGACTCGGGGCAGGTTCCTTCAGGGTAGAATTAGGGCAGGTTCCTTCAGGGTAGACTCGGGGCAGGTTCCTTCAGGGTAGAATTAGGGCAGGTTCCTTCAGGGTAGACTCGGGGCAGGTTCCTTCAGGGTAGACTCGGGGCAGGTTCCTTCAGGGTAGACTCGGGGCAGGTTCCTTCAGGGTAAACTCAGGGCAGGTTCCTTCTGGATTGACTCAGGGCAGGTTCCTACAAAGTAGACTCAGTTAAGGTAGGTTCCTTCAAAGTAGACTCAGCTAAGGTAGGTTCCTTCAAAGTAGAAGTAGACTCAGTCAGGACAGGTCCCTTCAGGGTAGACTCAGTCAGGACAGGTTCCTTCAGGGTAGACTCATCCAGGGACAGGTTCCTTCAGGGTAGACTCCTCCAGGGACAGGTTCCTTCAGGGTAGACTCATCCAGGGACAGGTTCCTTCAGGGTAGACTCATCCAGGGACAGGTTCCTTCTGGGTAGACTCATCCAGGGACAGGTTCCTTCAGGGTAGACTCATCCAGGGACAGGTTCCTTCAGGGTAGACTCATCCAGGGTCAGGTTCCTTCAGGGTAGACTCCTCCAGGGACAGGTTCCTTCAGGGTAGACTCATCCAGGGACAGGTTCCTTCAGGGTAGACTCATCCAGGGACAGGTTCCTTCAGGGTAGACTCATCCAGGGACAGGTTCCTTCAGGGTAGACTCATCCAGGGACAGGTTCCTTCAGGGTAGACTCATCCAGGGACAGGTTCCTTCAGGGTAGACTCATCCAGGGACAGGTTCCTTCAGGGTAGACTCATCCAGGGACAGGTTCCTTCAGGGTAGACTCATTCAGGGACAGGTTCCTTCAGGGTAGACTCATTCAGGGACAGGTTCCTTCAGGGTAGACTCATCCAGGGACAGGTTCCTTCAGGGTAGACTGATCCAGGGACAGGTTCCTTCAGGGTAGACTCATCCAGGGACAGGTTCCTTCAGGGTAGACTCATTCAGGGACAGGTTCCTTCAGGGTAGACTCATCCAGGGACAGGTTCCTTCAGGGTAGACTCATTCAGGGACAGGTTCCTTCAGGGTAGACTCATCCAGGGACAGGTTCCATCAGGGTAGACTCATCCAGGGACAGGGTGACTGACGACACTCACTGCCTGGGACTGGTGTGAACAGTGAGGCATGAGGAGGCAGCAGAGCGTGCCTCTCGCAGACATCAACACATGCCTCGCCTGACTCATGCCTTAATTACCGCAGGTCTTGCCTAGCTTTTATCATCAAAGGCGCCTCCATCATCACGAAGCTTGGACCATTACACAGCTACCCGCCAATAATAGCCCAATTTTCATCCTTAACTTCACACTCCCCCCTTCCCCCCTCAACCACTCCTTCCTTACCTCTCTCCCTCTCTCCAATTTCCCAATTCACTCACTCCATCTCTATTTCTCTCACAATTCCTTCCTTTCTCTCACATATTCCCTTTCTCTTACTTCCATTCTTCCTCACATCAGGTCTTCCTAACTCACTCTCTGCCGCTCGCATATTCCTTTCCTCTCTCACTCGCTTCTTTCCTCACATGCACTACTCTCACACACTCACAGATGTGTGTGGTGGTGTGAGTGCGCCACAGGATGTGGAAGGGTGGTGGTGGTTGTGGTGGTAGTGGTTGTGTGGTGGTGGTGGTTGGGTGGTGGTGGTGGTGGTTAGGTGGTGGTGGTGGTGGTGGTGGTGGTGGTAGTGGTTGGGTGGTGGTGGTGGTGGTTGGGTGGTGGTGGTTGGGTGGTGGTGGTGGTGGGGGTGGTGGTTAGGTGGTGGTGGGGATGGTTGTGGTGGTGGTGGTGGTTATGGTTGGGTGGTTGGGAGGTGGTGGTGGTTGGGTGGTGGTGGTGATTGTGGTGGTGGTTGTGGTGGTTGGGTGGTGGTGGTGGTGGTTGCGTGGTTGGGTGGTGGTTGGGTGGTGGTGGTGGTGGTGGTGGTTTGTGGTGGTGGTGGTTGGGTGGCGGTGGTGGTGGTTGGGTGGTGGTGGTTGGGTGGTGGTGGTGGTTGGGTGGCGGTGGTGGTGGTGGTGGTTGGGTGGTGGTGGTAGTTGGGTGGTGGTGGTGGTTGGGTGGTGGTGGTAGTTGGGTGGTGGTGGTGGTGGTGGTGGTTGGGTGGTAGTTGAGTGGTGGTGGTGTTGGTGGTGGTGGTTGGGTGGTGGTGGTGGTGGTGGTTGGTTGTTGGTGGTGGTGGTTGGGTGGTGGTGGTGGTTGGATGGTCGTGGTGGTTGGATGGTCGTGGTGGTGGTGGTGGTGGTTTGGTGGTGGGGTGGTTGAGTGGTAGTAGTGGTGGTGGTTGAGTGGTAGTGGTGGTGGTGGTTGGGTAGTGGTGGTGGTGGTGGTTTGTGGTGGTGGTGGTTGGGTGGCGGTGGTGGTGGTTGGGTGGTGGTGGTTGGGTGGTGGTGGTGGTTGGGTGGCGGTGGTGGTGGTGGTGGTTGGGTGGTGGTGGTAGTTGGGTGGTGGTGGTAGTTGGGTGGTGGTGGTGGTGGTGGTGGTGGTTGGGTGGTAGTTGGGTGGTGGTGGTGTTGGTGGTGGTGGTTGGGTGGTGGTGGTGGTGGTGGTTGGTTGTTGGTGGTGGTGGTTGGGTGGTGGTGGTGGTTGGATGGTCGTGGTGGTGGTGGTTGGGTGGTGGTGGTGGTGGTTGGGTGGTGGTGGTGGTGGTTTGGTGGTGGGGTGGTTGAGTGGTAGTAGTGGTGGTGGTTGAGTGGTAGTGGTGGTGGTGGTTGGGTAGTGGTGGTGGTTGGGTGGTGGTGGTGGTGGTTGGGTGGTGGTGGTGGTTGGGTGGTGGTGGTGGTGGTGGTTGGGTGGTGGTTGGGTGCTGGTGGTGGTGGGTGGGAGGGAGGGATGGAGGAGGAGGAGGATTGATGCTGTAAGATATTACTGGGGCCTGGATGGCCCCACCAGGCCATGGCGCCATTGTGTGTCTCCTTGGCTGGTAGTGGTGTTTATGGGGTGGTGCTGGTCGCGATGGGGAAGTGGGTATGGTGTGGCTGGTTGTTAGTCAACACTGCAGGATGGTGATGCTGGGTTTCCACCACCGATCTCAGATTATGAAGGGCTGTTGGGAGAAGAGTTGTGAATGGGGAAGGGATAGGCATATGAGAAGAGCGAGGTGTGTGACTGTGATGGGCATGATGGGGTGTGGGAGTGAATGGAGTGGTGAAGTGACAGGCGGTGGGAATGATTGTGAACGACGTGTGGTGACAGGTGGTGAGGGTGATTGTGAATGAAGTGGTGATGTGACAGACGGTGGAAGGGGGTTGAGAATGAAGTGGTGATCATCAAAAGGTTACACAAAGAAAATTGTTTTCGTTCGCTAGGCTAGTGAAGGAAAATTTTAATTTCTCACTGTTACGGACCCGAGTCCAGCGTCGTAGCACGGAGCAGTGACGACAACGCCATCTGTGAGTCCGCTCCCGAAACCCCCTCCAAATGGACGACGCCATCTAGTGAGGACGGGATATACCGGCCACAGGTGCTGGATTCCCGTCTTGATCAGCTCATAACATAGCCGCTGCTGACCTCTGGTGAGGTGGCGCTTAGACAGCAACGCCATCTATGGAGTGGATAGGTGGACGTTTGTGTCTAAGCCTGTAAGTGAAGTTCCCTAGTCCCAGTACTAATGACGTGTCTGATTACAGAGTCGACCTGGGACTGCTGTATTGGACGATGGGGCAGTCTACCCAAGGCAGCCAAGGTCTCTTCATGAGTTTGCTCTGCAGAAGCTGTGAGTCACCCCCGGATGAACACTGTTGAGAGTGTTAGCCTGCCTGTGACGTGGCAGTACCAGGATTCGTCCTATCCGGGGCTGGCTGCTGGAAGAGACTAGCCACTGTGGTGCTGAGAGAGGAGAGTGATCAGCGGAATCACACGAGGCTCCTGCCTAGGGCTCGCAACCCTAGTATCGGTCATGGAGTGGCCTACACAGCGAAGCTGATCGGAACCTGCCAGCTACAGGCTGGATTTATGGTTGAAGGCATCCATGACGGAGCACCCAGTGGGACTGTGTTTTGGCTGGCCTATGTCCAGGGTAGATTCGCCTAGAGAAGCCAAGAGGATTCAGCGTGGGCCACGAAGAAGGGAACCAGGGCTACTCATCGTGAGCACCGTGGAGCATCCCGTGTCTTCCGGGGAAGGCGATTCTGTACATTGTGTATTTACACCCCCCATGTGACAGTTTATATATTTATTTATGGTGGTGGTGATTATATATATAAAGCAGTGCATTTGTATCCCTTCCCCTTTAATTTAACTTGCATTATGGAACACACCCCTTGAAAGCCACTACTAACTTGGGGCCGGATACCCAAACTCTAATAACATCAGAGAAGAACCCGGTTGCGACCCAATAGGGCCGCAACACTCGCGCAAAAAAAAAACTAGTTTCAAACGCCTGGCCATAAAGTGTACACTCGCTACCTTGATCTAATCATAACAATACCTTCAGAGTGGAGCCATTACTATAAACAACCATCAAATAATGACTGGTCACAATTACCTCTCCGGCATCCAGCCTTAAAGATAATTACATTTTAAATTTAAAATAATAATTCACGTACAATTTCCCAACACAATAGTGATGGTGAATTATGTTTTTATTATATTAAATAATAAAGATATGCAAATATTCTTAAATTAATAATAATTTTACACACCGACACTAGACTTAATCACAAGCGAAAATCGACTTTGCGTGTGAACCTCACATTAAACAATAATATTATATTTCTCACTCGCAGTGATGGATAATCTCGATGCCAAGATTGAATAATTATTATAAGTCACCTTCTCACGTGAAATAATCTCTCTCCCTCTCTCTCTTACATATATATGTTGTTAAATATGACCGAGAAAGTAAGAATAATAATTCTAACACGAATTTTCTCAATATTTCCAGGCGATTAACAATGCATAAGCAACAGGGCTCCATCAAGGAACATATAATCTCTTCCCACAACCAGAGAAGTCTTAACAAACAACACAGAAATCATCGATAGATACAGCGATAGCAGGCGGCTTGACATCTGCAAGGCACTACATATCAAAATGTCATCAACAGCCAATTAATGCACAACTGTATTCTACCCACTTCAAGACTCCGTACCAATATAGAAGCATCAAGAGGAAGTATGGGCCAATAGGCCCATTGCAGTTACTTCCATTCTTCCCTCTCATTTATTCAATTTATACCCATTGCACCGTGTTCTGTCTTGTGTTGGTCAAAGGTTTGTTCACCTCATCCAAAACTGTTGCAACATATCACCTCACCCAAATGCGAGTTTATAAGACAAGCTGTTCAATGTTAGCATTAAGTAAAACTCTGTTTTCAGGTTATAGTTGTGTATGTGTAAACTAAAGTCTTTGAAAATCTAATAAGTTATTACGAAACGCGTTCAAGCGTCGCGCTAGACTAGAAATAAAAATGAATTTTTGGAGAATTGATTTTTCAATTACCATCGACAGTAAAAAGAAATATTGAGAAAATTGGTGTTAGAATTATTTATCTTATTAATTATTAATCTTATCTTATTATTATTAATCTTTTTCGGTCATATTTAACAACATATGTTTACAAGAAAGACTGCTACCAAAATATACTAATATATATATATATATATATGTATATATATATATGAACCAGACTGAATGATACCCCAGGCATATATGCAACTGAAAACTCCTCACCCCAGAAGTGACTCTAACGCATACTGCCAGGAGCACTATGCAACTGTTGTACTGGAGACCTTAACCACTCAACCATCAGACCGTACAAAAGATGATGGTAGCCGAAACAATTTGCCCATCATCCCAACAGCACTTTGATGGTAATCTTTGGCAAAGTTATTTTATCAAATCTCCTTACTTTGTGGGGCCATGTGCGCAACACATATGCAAACAAGCCTGAATGGTCCTCCAGGCATATATGCAACTGAAAGCTCCATTTGTGTTGATTGCATGCATGCTGTGCATGCCGGGGGGCTGTGCATGCCTAGGGCTGTAAGTGCCGAGGGAGATGTGCATGCCGAGGTATGTGCATACCGGGGGCTGTGCATGCCGGGGGCTGCACATGTCGGGGGTCTGTGCATGCCGAGGTATGTGCATGCCGGGGGGGGCTGTGCATGCCGAGGTATGTGCATGCTGGGGGGGCTGCACATGTCGGGGAGCTGTGTATGCTGGAGACTGTGCATGCCGGGGGCTGAGCATGCCGGGGGCTGTGCATGCCGGGGGCTGTGCATGCCAGGGGCTGTGTATGCCGGGGGGCTGTGCATGCCTGGGTGGGGGAATGCTGTGCATGCCGGGGGCTGTGCATGCCGGGAGCTGCACATGCCTGGGGCTGTGCATGCCAAGGGTTGTGTATGCCGGGTGCTGTGCATGCCAGGGGGCTGTGCATGCTGGGAACTGTGCATGCCGAGGGCTGTGCATGCCAGGGGGCTCTGCATGCCGGGGACCGTGCATGCTGGGGCGCTGTGCATGCCGGGGGGCTGTGCATGCCGGGGGGCTGTGCATTCCGGGGGGGATGTGCATGCCGGGAAACTGTGCATTCCGGGGAACTGTGCAGGCCGGAGGGCAGTGCATGCCGGGGGGCTGTGCATGTGGGGGGGGGGCTGTGCATGCCGGGGGGCTGTTCAGGCCGGGGGGCTGTGCATGCCGGGGGCTGTTCAGGCCGGGGGCTGTGCATGCCGGGGGGCTGTGCATGCCGGGGGGCTTTGCATGCCAGGGGGCTGTGCATGCCGGGGGCTGTGCATGCCGGGGGGGGGGCAGGCATGCCGGGGGCTGTGCATGCCAGGGGGCTGTGCATGCCGGGGGGCTGTGGATGCCGGGGGGCTGTGCATGCCGGGGGGCTAGGCATGCCAGGGGGCTGTTCATGCCGGGGGGCTGTGCATGCCGGGGGGCTGTGCATGCCGGGGGGCCAGGCATGCCGGGGGGCTGTGGATGCCGAGGGGCTAGGCATGACAGGGGGCTGTGGATGCCGGGGGGCTGTGCATGCCGGGGGGCCAGGCATGCCGGGGGGCTGCACAGCCCCCATTACTGCATTAGACATTCTACAATAACAAGGCTCCTGTGGATCTTGCTACAATAGCAAGGCTCCTGTGGATCTTGCTACAATAGCAAGGCTCCTGTGAATCTTGCTTCAATAGCAAGGCTCCTGTGGATCTTGCTACAATAGCAAGGCTCCTGTGGATCTTGCTACAATAGCAAGGCTCCTGTGAATCTTGCTACAATAGCAAGGCTCCTGTGGATCTTGCTACAATAGCAAGGCTCCTGTGGATCTTGCTACAATAGCAAGGCTCCTGTGGATCTTGCTACAATAGCAAGGCTCCTGTGGATCTTGCTACAATAGCAAGGCTCCTGTGGATCTTGCTACAATAGCAAGGCTCCTGTGGATCTTGCTACAATAGCAAGGCTCCTGTGGATCTTGCTACAATAGCAAGGCTCCTGTGGATCTTGCTACAATAGCAAGGCTCCTGTGGATCTTGCTACAATACCAAGGCTCCTGTGGATCTTGCTACAATACCAAGGCTCCTGTGGATCTTGCTACAATACCAAGGCTCCTGTGGATCTTGCTACAATACCAAGGCTCCTGTGGATCTTGCTACAATACCAAGGCTCCTGTGGATCTTGCTACAATACCAAGGCTCCTGTGGATCTTGCTACAATAGCAAGGCTCCTGTGGATCTTGCTACAATAGCAAGGCTCCTGTGGATCTTGCTACAATAGCAAGGCTCCTGTGGATCTTGCTACAATAGCAAGGCTCCTGTGGATCTTGCTACAATAGCAAGGCTCCTGTGGATCTTGCTACAATAGCAAGGCTCCTGTGGATCTTGCTACAATAGCAAGGCTCCTGTGGATCTTGCTACAATAGCAAGGCTCCTGTGGATCTTGCTACAATAGCAAGGCTCCTGTGGATCTTGCTACAATAGCAAGGCTCCTGTGGATCTTGCTACAATAGCAAGGCTCCTGTGGATCTTGCTACAATAGCAAGGCTCCTGTGGATCTTGCTACAATAGCAAGGCTCCTGTGGATCTTGCTACAATAGCAAGGCTCCTGTGGATCTTGCTACAATAGCAAGGCTCCTGTGGATCTTGCTACAATAGCAAGGCTCCTGTGGATCTTGCTACAATAGCAAGGCTCCTGTGGATCTTGCTACAATAGCAAGGCTCCTGTGGATCTTGCTACAATAGCAAGGCTCCTGTGGATCTTGCTACAATAGCAAGGCTCCTGTGGATCTTGCTACAATAGCAAGGCTCCTGTGGATCTTGCTACAATAGCAAGGCTCCTGTGGATCTTGCTACAATAGCAAGGCTCCTGTGGATCTTGCTACAATAGCAAGGCTCCTGTGGATCTTGCTACAATAGCAAGGCTCCTGTGGATCTTGCTACAATAGCAAGGCTCCTGTGGATCTTGCTACAATAGCAAGGCTCCTGTGGATCTTGCTACAATAGCAAGGCTCCTGTGGATCTTGCTACAATAGCAAGGCTCCTGTGGATCTTGCTACAATAGCAAGGCTCCTGTGGATCTTGCTACAATAGCAAGGCTCCTGTGGATCTTGCTACAATAGCAAGGCTCCTGTGGATCTTGCTACAATAGCAAGGCTCCTGTGGATCTTGCTACAATAGCAAGGCTCCTGTGGATCTTGCTACAATAGCAAGGCTCCTGTGGATCTTGCTACAATAGCAAGGCTCCTGTGGATCTTGCTACAATAGCAAGGCTCCTGTGGATCTTGCTACAATAGCAAGGCTCCTGTGGATCTTGCTACAATAGCAAGGCTCCTGTGGATCTTGCTACAATAGCAAGGCTCCTGTGGATCTTGCTAAAATAGCAAGGCTCCTGTGGATCTTGCTACAATAGCAAGGCTCCTGTGGATCTTGCTACAATAGCAAGGCTCCTGTGGATCTTGCTACAATAGCAAGGCTCCTGTGGATCTTGCTACAATAGCAAGGCTCCTGTGGATCTTGCTACAATAGCAAGGCTCCTGTGGATCTTGCTACAATAGCAAGGCTCCTGTGGATCTTGCTACAATAGCAAGGTGGGCCTCAGGAGCTACAGCCTGACCACGCAAGCCCGTCTTGGTCACCAGACTCACAAATGGTATCACCCACTGTTTTTAAAAGACATATAAAAGAGGCTTTGTTATCATTACACATTTCTGCTTGGAATGTCGCAGTGTGTACATAGAGCTAAAACAGTTTAATGATGGGTGGAACATTTTGGGCATTCAGAGATTTTTTCTGTTGTGCACTTTACCCACTCCCTTCTCTCTGTCTCTGTCTCTGTCTCTGTCTCTCTCTGTCTCTCTCTGTCTCTCTCTGTCTCTCTGTCTCTCTCTGTCTCTGTCTCTGTCTCTGTCTCTCTCTCTCTCTCTCTCTCTCTCTCTCTCTCTCTCTCTCTCTCTCTCTCTCTCTCTCTCTCTCTCTCTCTCTCTCTCTCTCTCTCTCTCTCTCTCTCTCTCTCTCTCTCTCTCTCTCTCTCTCTCTCTCTCTCTCTGTCTCTCTCTCTGTCTCTCTCTCTGTCTCTCTCTCTCTCTCTCTCTCTCTCTCTCTCTGTCTCTCTCTCTCTCTCTCTCTCTCTCTCTCTCTCTCTCTGTCTCTCTCTGTCTCTCTCTCTGTCTCTCTCTCTCTCTCTCTCTCTCTCTCTCTCTCTCTCTCTCTCTCTCTCTCCTACCCTCTATAATCCCCCTCTTCTTCTATCTCTCTTTATTTGTTACTTGGAAACTGATTCATCACACTGTCATGACTGGAGTAAGCAAGGGCTGGGTCTGTATTATATGCTGTAAAGGCTGCGGCCCAAGTGTAAAAAACCCACAAAAATACGCATAAATATTAAAACATAAATATATTTGTATAGTTACGTAAATAATTTGTTTAATTTGCTATACAACCAGATAAGACGATAAATATACATGTCGCCAGTAATAGTATTGTGTTCATGTTGGAAAACGTTTAAAATGCGATGACTTTTACACTGTAGATTGTCGCTCCTCGTCCAATATTGTAATTATGTAAGTCTATTACAATATATTACAGTATATTACATTGTAAGTCTACACTGTAATATAATGGGTGATTGACTAGCGCAAGATACTGTGGGATTGGTGCTAGGTGACTATTGATACATGGCGATAGATAGGTGGGTGGATAGATAGATGGGTAGATTGATGAATGGATAGATAGTTGGATAAACGGATGGATAGACAGATGAGTAGATTGATGGATATACGGATGCACAAATAAATGTATAGATAGAAGGATGCACAGATGAATAGGAAAATTGATTGATGGATACATGGATGAACGAGTAAATGGATGGAAAATGGACAGATTTATGGATAGATGAATGGGCAGATGAAGAGATGGATGGATAAATTGATAGATAGTTGGAGAGATAGAGGATAGATTGATGGATTTATGGATGTATAGATGGATAGGTGGATGGATAGATAGAAGGGTGGATAGTTGGATGGAAAGATGGATGGATGGACAGAAGGATGCACAGATTGATTTATAGACAGCTGGATTGGGTAGATCAATAGATATATGATAGGTGGATAGATGTATGAATAGGTGGATGTATAGATGTATGGAGGGATGTATAGATGGATAGATAAATGGTTAGACAGAGGGATAGCTATGTGAATATAGGATAGATGATGGATAGGTGGAAATATTGATAGATCGATAGATATATAGCAGGATGGATAGGTAGATTGATGGATGGATAGATGGACAAATGGGAGACAGACCCGGACCACGCCGGGTAACCCCACTAGTAATACACAGAGGTCAGGGGGCCGGGTACGTCAGTGACAACGGTTTTCTCCTCCGTCGTGACTCTTCTTGTGACTCGGGACTCTTGTGACTCTTGTGACTTCTTGTGACTTCTTGTGACTCTTCTTGTGACTCGGGACTCTTGTGACTTCTTGTGACTCTTCTTGTGACTCGGGACTCTTGTGACTTCTTGTGACTCTTCTTGTGACGACTCGATGCTTTAACATAAGTAACCAAACCCCAGCCCAGTGTTACACTTTAAAATGTAAATATGTGAAGAACGAGGGGAAAATATAGTTGCTTTGGGCTTATAATGAAAGTGAGGCTCCAACCAGAGACTCAATATTAAAAGCGTTGGCGCACACAAGCGCACACGTGGAAACGCGCACGAACAAACAAATACACACTTACATACACGCACGCACACGCGTGCACGCACACGTTACACGCACTAGGGGGACACAGGTGGAAACTGAGTGCCCAAATGAGCCACAGACATATTAGAAAGAACTTTTTTAGTGTCAGAGTGGTTGACAAATGGAATGCATTAGGAAGTGATGTGGTGGAGGCTGACTCCATACACAGTTTAAAGTGTATATATGATAGAGCCCAATAGGCTCAGGAACCTGTTCACCTGTTGATTGACGGTTGAGAGGCGGGACCAAAGAGCCAGAGCTCAACCCCCGCAAGCACAATTAGGTGAGTACAATTAGCTGAGTACATACGTAACGAACAACCACAAAGAAGCTGAAAGGATGTTACACCACCACTAAGGGTTCAGGTAATTAAGACGAGCATTAGCCCCTGGGTTCTACAAGCAGTGTCTGAAGGCAAAAAGAAGCAGCAGCAGCAAAGGGGGATGTAAGAAATATAGAGAACATAGAGCAGAAGGAAATCACAATGCTTTCAAAGAGGCCAGAAATAAGTAAGCAGAAACTAGGAGAGTGGCAGAGAAATAATACGAGAATGACATTGCATACAAGGCTAAGTCCGAGCCAAAACTCTTCCATAGCAATATCAGGAGGAAGATGACAGGGAATGATCATGTTATCAATATTGAAAAAAGCGAGGGAGGACACACACAAAATGATTTGGCGGTATGTGAGGAACTTAACAAAGGTCTTCAGGAAGTATTCAAGCTGGAACCTGATTTGCTAGTAAAACAAAGAACCCAAACCGAACGGGCAGTTCCACAGGAACCAATCGAGCTGTGGTGGGTATGTGGGCCTGCGGGCCGCTCCAAGCAACAGCCTGGTGGACCAAGCTCTCACAAGTCAAGCCTGGCCTCGGGCCGGGCTTGGGGAGTAGAAGAACTCCCAGAACCCCATCAACCAGGCATCAACCAGGAAAGCTTCATTGAAATAACTGTCATGAGAAGAAGTATAGAAACAATTGCAGGAACTGGATGTGACAAAAGCCGGGTGACCAGACAAAATATCTCCATAAACACTAAAAGAGACAGCTGAAGCATTGTCAAACCCACTTGCCATGATATCCAATTTCTCTCTAGAAACGGGAGAACTTCATGACTGCTAGAAAATGGCTAACGCGTTGCCAATCTACAAGAAAGAGGGAAGACATAAACCGTTAAACTACAGACCTTATCACTAACAAGTTGTGAGAATATACTCCCAGGGGGTCACTGCGAACACACAGATGTGTGTGTGTGCCCTATACATCCACACTCAGTGGATGTGAGAGTATGGATTTTCCTTTATCCTTAAGCACTTCTTAGCCCCACCTTGGGCGTCAGATGTGTAAAGACCAATTTTACTCCACAAGTCAACACCGCGCTGGGCCCAAGAATGTGAGATTATTGCTGGTTAAGGAGATGTGACTTCGAATGTTTGCCTTGACAAACAAATTAATACACTACGGTGGCGAGGCCAAAACGCCAAATATCTCAGTTCTTCAGGTGGAGACGAAGGTCTGGGCGGTCTTCAAATCCACAAGCAATACCAGACACCTTCCTCACTTGGGTCGTTCTTTCTGCAACTTTCTTGCAAGCAAATCTAGCAGGTAGCGGATGGGTTTTCACACCCAATTATAATTTAGTGCTTTGGCTAGAACCTGAGCCAACTCAAATCAATGACATAGTAGCAAATGGGTGAGGAAAGATGGGGGGACAGTACTGAAGAATGAGGAATAACATCAAAGTCACGTGTCTTAACAAAAATAGATTTATTCAACAACTTACTAAATACACAGTGACCAACGTTCTTCACGTTACTCAAGAGTGTCACTTCAACAAGTGTCAAAACATCACATCAGGTCTCCGGACCCACCACACTACAGGTGCAAAGAGACCCACTGGACAGGTCACGAACAACAATGAACTAACTTGAACATTACGTGAACACTTTTGGTCAATACTGCACTCGTCACTGGCAGTCTCAAACACTTCACCAACACAACAAATTTACGCACACGTAAATAATACAAAGAGCCCTGTTACCAAGACAGTCACAACAATAACAATAGTTCATTACTTTAACAATGTCTCCAAGACATACAATCACAATCAAAGAATTTACGTTAATGACACTCACTCAGTCAACAATCAATTTGCCACAAAATTCATTAATTACATGTCTTAGATAATTAACAATTAATGAGTTACATTAATTACGTTATTTACGCCGTCACACTGACAAGCCAATAACAAGATGTCACTAGACACCACAATACACAACACAATGAGAATTACAATTTAAACTTGTCACAAAGACAATTAACCGCTAATTACCCTACTATGGTGTCACTAAGACATCCGTAGTAATCAATCTCTCAAAACTTCCTGCAATAGATGTTAAACAATCCCATCTCTGAAAATATGTTTCTAAGTTCTAAGGTTTCGTAGTTCTAAGGTTCCTGGTTCGATCCCCGGCGGAGACGGAAACAAATGGGCAGAGTTTCTTTCATCTTGATGCCCCTGTTCACCTAGCAGTAAATAGGTAACTGGGAGTTAGACAGCTGCTACGGGCTGCTTCCTGGGGATGTGTAACAAAAAGGAGGTCTGGTCGAGGACCGGGCCGCGGGGACGCTAAGCCCGGGAATCATCTCAAGATAACCTCAAGATTAACCACACACAAACGTGACCTGTTATTTCACTACTGACACGGTCTGGGAAGGTTAAGAGCTCTCACTCAGCTGACAGTTTAACTCTTCCACATCCTCCTTGGATCACAACACAGAGAAAACTCCAAATCTCTAACGATCCGAGATTGAGTGATTACCAAAAATAATGTGTGCACACTATAAATAACCCGGGATTTGTACTCACATTAAATTCACAGCGATCACGCCCACTCACAGCTGACCCTGAGGACGTTCTGGCTGGCAGGTAGACTGTAGACATCCCTGAGGACGTTCTGGCTGGCAGGTAGACTGTAGACATCCCTGAGGACGTTCTGGCTGGCAGGTAGACTGTAGACATCCCTGAGGACGTTCTGGCTGGCAGGTAGACTGTAGACATCCCTGAGGACGTTCTGGCTGGCAGGTAGACTGTAGACATCCCTGAGGACGTTCTGGCTGGCAGGTAGACTGTAGACATCCCTGAGGACGTTCTGGCTGGCAGGTAGACTGTAGACATCCCTGAGGACGTTCTGGCTGGCAGGTAGACTGTAGACATCCCTGAGGACGTTCTGGCTGGCAGGTAGACTGTAGACATCCCTGAGGACGTTCTGGCTGGCAGGTAGACTGTAGACATAAACGAAGGAAACCCAATACTGTATCAACAATATCTGATAAGGTTTCACCCTCCAGCATTCCAGATGACAGATGGTAAATCCAGGTGAAAACTTGGTGGCACAATGCAAGCTGGTCAATAAACCTGACACGACCTTTACACAAACAGTCTTTGGATGATGTTCACTCACACCACTCCTTGGGCCAGATTCACGAAGCAGTTACGCAAGCACTTACGAACGTGTACATCTGTCCTCAATATTTGACGGCTTTTCTTACATTTATTAAACAGTTTGCAAGCATGAAAACTTGCCAATCAACTGTTGTTATTGTTATAAACAGCACCCTGGTGCTTAAGGCTCATTATCCGTTTAATAATAGTAAACAAAGCCGCCAAAGATTGGGAAAAGGTGTACAAGTTCGTAAGTGCCTGCGTAACTGCTTCGGGAATCTGGCCCCTTGACAACAAATATGGGGAAAAACCCACATTTGCGACTCCCGTTTTCTTTACCGCACGCAAGAGCAAACACCGTCTCAAGTGAAGGGAATATTTCACACCTCACTCTCGTCTACCTTGAAGTTATCTTGAGATTATTTCGGGGCTTAGCGTCCCCGCGGCCCAATCCCCCACCAGGCCTCCTTTTTGTTACACATACCCAGGAAGCAGCCCGTAGCAGCTGCCTAACTCCCAGATACCTAATTTACTGCTAGGTGAACAGAGGTATCAGGGTGAAAGAAACTGCCCATTTGTTACCGCCTCCACCTGGGGTTCCACGCTACACGCTACAGCTAAACATATATACGCTATATGTTTAGATAGCTACATCAGTTACATGTTGCTGCAGAATTCAGGATACTCTGAACAACAGCTAATACGCTACAGCTAAACACTCGCTCGTTCATTATCGCCTCTAAACTTTCTACCTTGATTGTTTCTTTAAGATGATCACTGCTAGATGGACAATCACTCCTCCCTTAGACCACATATGACACCGAGTCTTCCACTGAATTAGTTATGCTTGATTTCTCTTTTCTCAATCTCTCTGCTTCCTAGTAAATCACTCATGCTAGTACTTCCCGCACTGCTGTACCAGACAGACGGGCACGAGGTCTGGCCTTGTCCTGGACCGTCGTTTCGCCATAATTTCTTCATCCAGTTCGATGTAAGATTCAATTGCATCGCGAAAGTTCACCAGGGATACGGTACCTGGTTTGTTTCTCAGCTACAAAATAATACTATACCTCTAGACATAGGAATGACTGGCTTGCCCAGAGCTCTAAGGCATAGCCTGGTCCTCCACTGATGCTTGTAGCCCGAATGGTGCCCCCTGGCCGCCTCGTGGGCCCTCGTGAATGCTGTGACGATGTCATCTGTTAGCCAATGAGAGACGAAGGCCTCACAAGCGCTTTCAACACTCTACTGCCATTGGTTCCGGCACGAGTTCGCTCGCATGACGCCAGGCCTGGCGTCCCCGTCTTCCAAGACAGTGCCCCACTGTTTTCGAGGAGGGTGGAGGGTTTTGTGGTCATAAGACCAACCGTTTTGGGGAGGGGAGAGCCTATTCTCACCCCCCAGTACCACCTCGCTCTTATAATGTCCACCCCTTGTAGAGAGTACCTTATCCCTAGTAATATGAGTCTGTATTCTACATTGCAATACATCCCGAGGACTCGGGGAACATCCAGTGCCATCTAGGAACTCCTCTTGAAGAGACGAGTCTATTGACACCCAACTCGACAACTTTGGACCTCAACTAACAATGTTAGTTCTTGCAAGCACATATGAAAGTAATAAGTTAGTGCGCTCTTTGTCCTTGACCTTGTCCCTAAGGGTAGGGTCGTAGTCTATGCTCTAGCAGGTTCTAGGGTCCATACTGTTTCTGATATATGTGAAAGACCTGACAGAGGAAGTTATCTCCTTCATATCAATGTTTGCAGATTGTGCAAAACTGATGAGAAGAGTCAGGACACAAATTGTTCGGCATTGCAAGCGGATTTGGACATTTTCAGAAGTGTTTTTTTTTTTTTTTTTTTTTATTATTATTTTCTACCACAGACGTGGCCACACATTTACAATGCTAACCAGCATATATACATTTTCTTCTGTCCTCCATGGACAGGGTTAGAGAAATGTTAAACATAGAGTTCAAAGGTTTATTGAACACTCAACCACAGAAGGTGATTCGGTGCTTTTAAAATGCTAAGCTAACCTACATACGTAAATACATAGATACACAGATTTACGTATGCCCTACATAAAGTGTTTGATGTGTCTTTTACATAGTGTCATTAATGTACATTCACAAAGGTGAAATGTAATTCTGATCAGCTTCCATATATACTTTATACCCATACATATACATACATATACACACACATGCATTCACATACATCTGTCTCATTTACTCTGACAGGGTGAGATAGCTGATAAAGAAACTAGTGTGCAATTAAGCACTTAATCACTGAAGGTGATGAAGGTGCTTTTACAAGCTCAGGTTATATAGTTACATCATATAACATTGAATAAATGATATATTGAATATAACATTGAATAAGTGATATATTACATGGTCAATCTTGGATACAAGTCCAATATATCATCAAGTGTTCCAGTACTCATATAGTAATTACAGAGTTCAGCATATCTCAGCCCAGGAGGGCGAAAGTCAGTCAGTATGGGACATTCTACAATATAATGTTCAAGAGAGTGCATGTTTTCTCTTTCACAAAGTTGACACATTGTGTACTCGACATTTGGGTTTTGAGAAAGCTGCCAGATACGTCTATATCCCAGGCGTATTCTGGCCACTATAACATCACATTGCCGGGTTCTTGTTCTATTAGTCCAATATGTGAATGTCTCCTCACGATATCTATCATAATATTTAATGCTACAACTTTCAGGTCTTTGTGAATTTGTTAGGTCGGTGAGATTTTCATTAGATATTTGTTTAAGTATTCTCTTTGTCACTGCTAATGAAACACCCATATCAATTTCTACCACTGGTTTTCTGCAGGCTGTCTTAGCAAGCATATCAACAGTGTCATGCCTTGAGATGCCAACATGTGATGGTATCCATAGGAATTTAATCTCAAATCTGTTTTCTTTAGCAGCTAAAACATTCATTCGAATATCACTGACTATTTTCTGGGTGTCACTACTATGTGCATTCAGTGCCAGGAGTGCACTCTGCGAGTCACAGTATATAAGTCCACTGCCTTTGTCTTTTAAAAATTCAGTGGCAAGGTATATGCCTGCAAGTTCGGTTTGAGTTGTACTTGCCCAGTCATTGACGCGCTTCATTGCTGTATGTACGAGAGAAGATTGTTCAAATATGTTACATGCACATCCGGTACATCGTCCACCTTCTTCTACAGAGCCGTCGGTATAGCACTGATAAACATCGTTACCCATACTCTGAGTACTTTCAGTGATGCTTTTCAGTGTTAACTGTTTTAATAATGTGGTGTGCACACTATCTTTCTTGGGCGCATTTACAAAATCAACTGATAGATCCCAGTTATCCCATGGAGTAGTTGGCTGATTAATCATTAGTTGAGTTGGGTACATATTTAATATTTTGATGGAGTTGGCTACCTTGTAGAACCAATATACATAATCAGATTTCGTTCTTCTTCTATAGACCTCAGGTGAGTGCAGCATATTAGAAAGTTTAGCTTGAAACTTCATGTGTTGTCTAGATCTACTCAATGCCTTCACGCCGAAAACTGTGCTAATAGACAAAATTCTCTCACTTATGGTAGGTAATTTTAACTCTGCTCTCATATTAACTATTCTCGTGGACTTTGGAGCCCCAAGGATGAGACGCATAGCTTCATTTTGCAAGGTTTCAAGAGATTTCAGCTCTTTGTCAGTATACAGTGTGAGATGTAGAGCATTGTAGTCAATCACAGAGCGTATAAATGATACATAAAACATTCTAGCAAGTCTCACGTTGAGTCCATGATTGACACCAACAAGGACCCGCAAGGGCTTTAATCTCTCCCAAAGTCTCCTCTTGAGAGAAGAAAGGTACCCAGGGTCGTTAATGGGGACACCAAGGTATCTGTAAGACTCGCAGTTCTCAAAGTGGTGTAATAAAGGGCAGTTAAAGTTTAACCCAGCTAAATGTAAAGTTATGAGTATTGGAGCAGGAGTATGAAGGCCAGAGAAGCAATATAGGATGAAGAAAAAACAGATTTTTCAATCAGAAAAGGAGAAAGATCTGGGAGTGGACGTTACCACAAATCTGATGCCAGAAGCCCCGTAGCCTCGTAGCCTGGTGGATAGCGCGCAGGACTCGTAATTCTGTGGCGCGGGTTCGATTCCCGCACGAGGCAGAAACAAATGGCCAAAGTTTCTTTCACCCTGAATGCCCCTGTTACCTAACAGTAAATAGGTACCTGGGAGTTAGTCAGCTGTCACGGGCTGCTTCCTGGGGGTGGAGGCCTGGTCGAGGACCGGGCCGCGGGGACACTAAAGCCCCGAAATCATCTCAAGATAACCTCAAGATCTCAAGATAGCCCACACAAGCAGAATAACAACAGCTGCCTATGGCATACTGGCTAACATTCGTGTATCCTTCAAAAAAGGGGACAAAGGGGTTTTCTGGGCCCTAGATACAGGGAAAGGGAGAACCACTCTTGAATATGCATCCCCAGCATGGAACACTTACCCGAAAAAGGACAAGGAGAAACTAGAAAAGTCTAGTGATATGCAACAAGACTCGTTCCTGAGTTAAAGGGCTTAAGCTATAAGGAAACACTGAGAAGAACTGGACTTTATCACACAGGAGGAAAGGCGAGATAAGGGGATATGATAACACATAAGATTCCAAGGTAAATTGATAAGGTAGACAAAGTAGCATTGTTCTAAGCTAGGAATACCAGAACGAGGGGCCACAGATGAAAACTTGAGAAGCAAAGCAGTCACACTGACGTCAGAAATAACTTTTTGAATGAAAGAGCTGTCAATAAGTGGAACCGGTTAGGCGCTTAAATCGTTGAAGCTAATTCGGTTTAACGTTTTTAATGTAATTATGATAAAAGCGAGAGAAATTAACCATTTAATTAATATACGAGTGTTTGGAAAATGGGGCCAGGAGCTTAGCTCGACCCTCTACAAACCCATCAACATCTAGGTGAGCACGCAGACCCACATAAATAGGGGAGGGAGGGGCTTTGCGGCTGAGTGGACAGCGCTCTGTGGTCATAGTCCTAAGGGCCAGAGTTCGATCCCCAGCAGAGGTGCAAACAACTGGGCAGTTTCTTTCACCCTGGTGCTCCTGTTCACCTAGCAGTAAAAAGGTACATGGGAGGTAGATATCACGGCCTGTGTTTTACTGATGTTATCAGTAGTGATACGTTTTTGTTGTCATAGAGAGCTAGTGAGAATTTGGTGGTGGTGGTCCCTACAATGTTGTCTAGGGAGTATTAGGAGTAAGGGAAACAGCCTAGTACACAAGTCACAAATTTATACGTACATGTCACACAGGAATACATTTAACAAGGCGTTTTCCTCTCAACATAAGATCACTATGTATTATAAACTCAAGTGGCTCTGACCACCCCACGGCTCACTGTCCCATACCTGCTGTCGTGCATCCAGCCACAAACCGCTACCATCCAACGACACATATATTTTTGCCTCTAGGAAACCTGGACTCTTATAAAACCTCTCCAACTTCTGTAATATTACTCTACCCAATCTTGCAACCATGGATATAGACAAGGATAGGCTTATCTGACTGAACGGCCGGAGAAAACCCCTCAAATAGCAAGAACGGTCGGCAGCGATACACCTCCCCCTCCAGTCAAGATGGTGTCCACCTCTCTTGCATCATCGCCCCTTAATACTCTATTCTTTACGTATGCTATCAAACACATTAATGATTTTATTCACTATATTCCCCATGCATACTTTTTTATAGAGTCCATTTTTCCCTTACATAGTTAAGCTATTCCAGCTCACATTATTTCTGATGATCTCCAACTGAGAAGGCACTACTTTACTGGGCGGAGTAATAATGATGACTCGCGGCCTCTCTGATCTCAGCTGGGGATTTATTCTAATATACACTCTCCCTGTGTCCACCAACATTTTACAACCGAAACCAACCTCCACAGGAGGTAAGGTTCGTAACAGTAGACAGCTGCTATGGGCTGCTTCCTGGGGATGTGTGTGTGCGTGTGTAAGAGTAGTGTAAATTATATGTAGTAGATATAATAGAGGAAAAATATATTGGTTAGAAAGACAGGGTCCGAGAGCTAATAACTCGATTCTGCAGATACAATTAGTAAATACACAGACACACAGAAACACACATTAGTGAATAAATGGCGTGACCTAAAGGAGCAGATTGTAGAGGCAAACTCCATTCATAACTTTAAAGACAGGTATGATAGGAATATAGGTCAGGAGACATTGCATTAGACAACCAATGGCTAGAAAAGCGGTTCCAAGAGCTAGAGCTCCACTCTGCAGGCACACACAGGTGAGTACACACACACAGGTTTACAAAGGGGCCTGGTGGCTGAGTAGACAGCGCTTGGGACTCGTAATCTTACGGCCTGGGGATCGATCCCCGGCGATGGCAAAAAGAAATGGGCTGAGTTCCTATCACCCTGGTGCCCCTGTTACCTGGCAGTAAATGGGTACCTGGGAGTTAGACAGCTGTTACGGGTTGCATCCTGGATGTGTGTGTGTGTGTGTGTGTGTGTGTGTGTGTGTGCGTGAGGGAAAAAAAGAAAGAAAAAAAAGTTGATTGACAGTTGAGAGGCGGGCCGAAAGAGCCAGGGCTCAATCCCCGCAAGCACAACTAGGTGAATACAACTAGGAGAATACAGGAGAAGATTCAGAGGTTTACCACCAGCCAATTTCCAGAGCACACTGGGAAGAGCTGAATAACAGCCAATATACAGCAGTGGAATGAAAACACAGGAATTTAGAGAGCAGCAGAGAAATAATTTGAGAAAGATATACCAGGCTAGACAACTACACAGTCTAGCCTACACTACAAGATATACCAGGCTAGACTACTACACAGTCCAGCCTACACTACAAGATATACCAGGCTAGACTACTACACAGTCCAGCCTACACTACAAGATATACCAGGCTAGACTACTACACAGTCCAGCCTACACTACAAGATATACCAGGCTAGACTACTACACAGTCCAGCCTACACTACAAGATATACCAGGCTAGACTACTACACAGTCCAGCCTACACTACAAGATATACCAGGCTAGACTACTACACAGTCCAGCCTACACTACAAGATATACCAGGCTAGACTACTACACAGTCCAGCCTACACTACAAGATATACCAGGCTAGACTACTACACAGTCCAGCCTACACTACAAGATATACCAGGCTAGACTACTACACAGTCCAGCCTACACTACAAGATATACCAGGCTAGACTACTACACAGTCCAGCCTACACTACAAGATATACCAGGCTAGACTACTACACAGTCCAGCCTACACTACAAGATATACCAGGCTAGACAACTACACAGTCCAGCCTACACTACAAGATATACCAGGCTAGACTACTACACAGTCCAGCCTACACTACAAGATATACCAGGCTAGACTACTACACAGTCCAGCCTACACTACAAGATATACCAGGCTAGACTACTACACAGTCCAGCCAACACTACAAGATATACCAGGCTAGACTACTACACAGTCCAGCCTACACTACTATGTAAAAGCATGGGGAGGAAGATTGTTAATGATCACGGAATCAGGCTATACCAAGGTAAAGGAAACCAAAGAGAATGATATGAAAGTATGTGAGGATCTCAATAAAAGCTTTCTGGAACTTATAAAGCGAAAACCCGAATGGCTTTTACATCCACAACGTATGAATAACAGCTGCTGACCGGTGACTGACCGCTTCCTCACCGACAGCTGCTCAGTGACGGGTAACTGACTTCTGTTTACTGACGGTACGGATCAAACTTTGCCATTTAGGCAAGGGATAGAGAGAGAGAGAAGGGAAGAAGAGGTTGAAGGAAGAGATTATGAATGACACGGAAGAGATTTATGATTCACAAGGGCCAATCAGCGCACGTAATACCCCGCACAGTCATGACTTACGACTGGAAGCATGCCGATGCGGACCTGACATTACCTGATCATTGTAACTGTTTAACCTCGGCAGGCAGAGCAAACGATAGTTTATAGAGGCATGACTCAGCCAAGCAAATAACCTCCGGCGTCATGAAAGTCACATTAAAATTCTTGATTGTCAGCAAAATGCATTAGTGTGTTACAATCCGTTTTTTATTAAAGAGTTTATGGCGGTGAGCGAGACACGACGATTTGATCACAATTGGTGTTGAGTCTGTGTGTGTGTGTGTGTGTGTGTGACTTGGCACGTCCTCTTGCAGTATCGTGGGCAGACTTGGGACGTCCTCTTGCAGTATCGTGGGCAGACTTGGGACGTCCTCTTGCAGTAACGTGGGCAGACTTGGGACGTCCTCTTGCAGTAACGTGGGCAGACTTGGGACGTCCTCTTGCAGTATCGTGGGCAGACTTGGGACGTCCTCTTGCAGTAACGTGGGCAGACTTGGGACGTCCTCTTGCAGTAACGTGGGCAGACTTGGGACGTCCTCTTGCAGTAACGTGTGCAGACTTGGGACGTCCTCTTGCAGTAACGTGGGCAATGATCCCCACGTAATAATGGTTCCTCACATCCCATTATCATCTATATTTATTTATTTACTTACTAGCAGTACCCGGCCACGCGTTGCTGTGGCTCAGCAACGCATGTGCGTTGCTGAGACACAGCAACCTTCCCTTTCCCCCAGTCCTCCCCACCATTTCCCCCTCACTGGTCTCCTCAGCCTACCAACCATTCCCCACTCCACCATCCCCTCTTCCTTCCCACAATGCCCCACTCCCCTGTCCCTTTGTCCTCCCCAACATTCTCCATTCCCCCATCCCCTCGTCCCCACCCTCCCAAACTCCCCCGTCCCCTCATCCTTCCCCACCATTACCCCCTCCCTTGTCCCCTCGTCATCCCCATCATTCCCCACTCCGTCATCCGATGCCTTCCCAAATGGTCTGATGTTCCCATCAGAAAATTGGGAACATCAAGTGATCTGATGTTCCCATCACTGAAATATAAGAAAACAGTTAAAAATTAAATGAAAATATGAAAAAATATAAAAATAAACTATACTCACGAAGTAAATTATATGGTAAACAACACAGATCAATTCCAACGCAATTCACACAAAATAATTAAATCAAAATGAAAATAAGTAAAAAATCTATGATAATTCAATTTATCAATTCAATCAGAAACATTGAAATGGAATTGTAATATATTTAGTATGGCATGTGTGTTGCTCTTACATGCAACGGATGGCATTGTTTTTCAAGAAAAGCATAGTTTTACCTGTCACAGGTGTGGCATCTATACTTATACTTACGAAATGAACGGTATGTTAAACAGCACAACTCAATTTCCAACACAATGTTACACAAAATACTTCAATAAAAATAAAATAAATTGAAATCTATGGAAAATAAAATTTATCAATGCAATCGGAAACATTGAAATGTAATTCATGACATATTTAGTATAGCATGCATGTTGCTATTATGTGCAACAGATGGCGCTGTGTTTCAAAAACGCATATTTTTACCTGTCACAGGGGTGGCATCTATATAGTAGGTATTTAAAAAGACGCGCCTATTCTAATGCAACGTCGAGTCAAAATTTCAAAGCAATCGGTGAAGAACTTTTTGAGATTACAGCGTGTGTTGCTCTTACGTCCAACAGATTGGCGCTGTTTTTCAAAAAAAGCTTGTTTTTCCTGTCACAAGTGAGGCATGTATATAGTGGATATATAAAAAGACGCGCCTATTCGAATGCAATGTTGTGTCAAAATTTCAAAGCAATTGGTAAAGAGGTTTCGAAGATTTCCCTCACATGAAAAAACTGTTTTTTCAGAAAAAGCCAGTTTTTTTTTACCATCACAGACGTGACATCTATATTGTATGTATATAAAAATCTGCTTGGATACGAATGGAACGTTGTGTGAAAATTTCCAAAGCAATCGGTGAAAGACTTTCGGAGATTAGCGGTTATGCACAAACGAACATTTCCATTTATATTTATATATTTTTTATTTATATATTTATTGATATATATTTATATACAAGAAGGTACATTGGTTTGTGAGCATAAATAACATTGGTTTATAATTATTACATTCTGGCAAAGCCGAAACACACAAAGGTTTCGGGTAGAAACGGGCTGTATTAATATCCCGTTTCGGGCTATATTAACTTATATATTAATTTTAAACATATTTACATTAAAGTCAAAATCGAGTAAAATACAAATATAATTACATGATATACAAATTTGTAAATACAAATTTAATTACATGAAACATTCTGGCAAAGCCACTAACACCTACACCATTTTCATTACTTTTATCTCACAATCCTGTTACTTGCAGCCACGTTGATCACATACCTATATCAAGATATAGCTATGTGGCCACATACTATATGCCTCTGTATATACAAACATATACGGCATTTGGGGGTGTTCTGATGCAACAGCGAGAGGGAGACATTTTTGCCAGTCAGCTACTACAGCTACAAGCTGAAACCTCACCAGCGTAATTACAAAACAGTAGAAAAGGAGCTACTCGCCATCATCCTGTGCATACAACATTATGCACAGGAAAAAAATTTCCACCAGGACAATTATCAGGTTGATTTCAACACAGACTCCAGAACCGCACAAGACCCGGGCGGCACAAGAAGGGGAATTTCCCTCTCCAGCTTCCAACACTCCTCCCATCACCATCTCAACAGCCGCGCTAGTAGACGTTTTAAAACAACAACAACAACGACCCAGCAACCAGGAGCCAGATTCACGAAGCAGTTACGCAAGTCCTTACGAACGTATACACCTTTCCTCAATCTTTGACGGCTTTGGTTACATTTATTAAACAGTTTACAAGCATGAAAACTTGCCAATCAACTGTTATTATTGTTATAAACAGCCTCCTGGTGCTTCCGAGCTCATTAATTGTTTAATAATTGGAAACAAAGCCGCCAAAGATTAAGAATAGATGTAAAGGTTCGTAAGTGCTTGCGTAACTGCTTCGTGAATCTGGCCCCAGATTACTCGTGGTGCTCTCTCGGGTTCTACATGTCTCATCCCTCACTCGATGTGGTCTAGCTACGACGCGTGAGGGTGGACGTGCAACGTTTTGTACATAGTGTATAGTCACCCTATACACTATACACCCTATGGGGAGCCGGTCGGCCGAGCGGACAGCACACTGGACTGTGATCCTGTGGTCCCGGGTTCGATCCCGCGCGCCGGCGAGAAACAATGGGCAGAGTTTCTTTCACCCTATGCCCTTGTTACCTAGCAGTAAAATTGGTACCTGGGTGTTAGTCAGCTGTCACGGGCTGCTTCCTGGGGGTGGAGGCCTGGTCAAGGACCGGGCCGCGAGGACACTAAAAAGCCCCGAAATCATCTCAAGATAACCCTTGTTGTTTTTTCTAACGTAACGTAAATATTAAGTTAATTATTTGTGTGCAAGTCAAGTTTCTCAGGAATCATTATTGTTATTATAAGTAAAGCATTTATTTATTGATGCCTACAACTATCACACCAGAAAGGTCTTTAGCAGTTTTATTTACTTTATTTTACTTTTTTATTAAATTTGCGTAAGGCAAACTACAGCTGCCACGTATTTGCTGCGCTACCTACAACACGTCACAATATATATGTGTATATATATATATATATATATATATATATATATATATATATATATATATATATATATATATTATGCACTGACTTGCATTAAACCACAAGTTTGAAGTATACAAAATTTAGACCCTTACACCCACCAGGGGACTTGAACCCTGGCCATCAAGATGGCAGGTACGCACTTGTATCCAGTAAAAACTTGAGTGCACATTTACCCCAGGCGCCCAGAGTCGCCCAGAGAGTATATATATATATATATATATATATATATATATATATATATATATATATATATATATATATATATATATAATGTAATATAATATATTTTGGTAGCAGTCTTTCTTGTAAACATATATTGTTAAATATGACCGAAAAAGTGAGATTAATAATTCTAATACGAATTTTCTCATTATTTCTTATGTTTCTTTTTACCGACGATGGTAACTGAAAAATCAATTCTCCAAAATTCCTTTTTATTTCAAGTCTGACGGGACGCTTGAACGCGTTTCGTAATAACTTATCACATTTTCAAAGACTTTAGTTTACACACACAACTGTAACCTGAAAACACTAAACAGAGTCTTACTTATACTAACACTAAACAGCTTATCCGTCTTACTTATACCCGCATTTGGGTGAGATGATATGGTGCAACAGTTTTGGATAAGGTGAACAAAATTGTGGCAAATACAAGACAGAGTGCAAAACTATGGGTATTAGTTGAATATGAGAGCATAAGAATGGAAGTAACTGCAGAAGGCCTATTGACCCATACTTCCTCTTGATGCTTCTAAATTGGTTCGGAGTCTTGAAGTGGGTAGAATATAGTATAGTTTTGATATGTAGTGCCTCGCTGATGTCGAGCCGCCTGCAATCGCTCTACCTATCGATGATTTCTGTGTTGTTTGTTAAGATTTCTCAGGTGATGGTCTGGTTGTGAGAAGAAATTATGTGTTCCTTTATGGCACCCTGTTGCTTATACATTGTTAGTCGCCTTGAAAGAGACGTTGTTGTCTTGCCTATATACTGAGTTCTTTGGGGCTTACAGTCCACAAGTGGGCATTTGAAGGCATAGACGACGTTGGTCTCCTTCAAAGCGTTCTGCTTGGTGTCTGGGGAGTTTTTCAAAAGTAGATTGACCGTGTTTTGGTTTTATAATAAATTATCAATTGTATTTTCTGATTTTTGTCTATAGGGATGACGTTCCTATCAACAATATCTTTCAGGACCCTTTCCTCCATTTTATGAGCCGTCGAAAAGAAATTCCTGTAAAATAGTTTAATAGGGGGTACAAGTGTTGTGTTGGTTGAATCTTCAAAGGTTGCATGGCGTTTCACCTTTCCTTTTATGATGTCTTTAACGAAACCGTTAGAGAAACCGTTGTTGACTAGGACCTGCCATACCCTACAGTTCTTCATCGACTTCTTTCCATCCTGAGCTGTGGCTGAGAGCACGGTCGACGAAAGTGTTGACAACACTCCTCTTGTACCTGTCTGGGCAGTCACTATTGACATTAAGGCATATTCCATTGTTTGTTTCCTTTTTGTAGACTGCAATATGGAAGCCTCCGCTCCTTTCCGTGACTGTTACGTCCAGAAAGGGCAGCTTCCCATTATTCTCCATCTCGAAAGTGAAACTCAACACAGAATTCCACTCAAATGCCTCCTTCAGCTGCTGCAGACATCTGGCATCAGGTACCTGTGTAAGAATGTCGTCAACATACTACAGTATATAGCGGGTTTCAAGTCCATGTCAACTAAGACTCTCTACTCGATGGTGTCAATGTAGAAGTTCGCAAACAGGACACCTAGGGGAGAACCCATGGCGATCCCACCTACTTGCTTATACATGTGCCCATCTGGGCTCAAGAAGAGTGCCTCTTTAGTGCAGGCATGGAGAAGTTTCCTCAGTATGCTTTCTGGCATGTCAAGAGGAGTGCAAGCCGGGTCACGATACACTCTGTCTGCTATCATCCCGATTGTTTCGTCCACAGGTACGTTGGTAAATAGTGACTCCACATCCAACGAGGCTCTTATTCCCGTGACCCGTGCTCCCTGCAGTAAGTCGACAAATTCCTTGGGAGACTTCAAGCTAAAAGCACAGGGTACGTAAGGAGTCAGCAACCCGTTGAGTCGCTTAGCCAGTCTGTATGTGGGTATGGGTATCTGGCTGATGATTGGCCGAAGTGGGTTTCCATGCTTGTGGGTCTTGACATTTCCATACGCATACCCAGGTTTGTATTCCCCTTTGGCAGGTGGAGTCCGGGTTTCTTGGCGTTCACAGTTTCGATCCATTTGTTTACCTTCGTTTTCAATTCAGCTGTAGTGTTCTTCGTTACCCTTTGGAATTTAGTTTGGTCAGATAGTATGAGGTTCATTTTTGCCAGATATTCGTCTTTTTTAAGAATGACGTCTTCAGAAGGAAGATGTATTAATATGCGAAAGTACTTAAGGAAATTCCTGTTTCAATTCCTCCTCCGTGGTCTGACACTGTCACATTTCTCATCACATATTAATTTTCGTGATTTACACACACACACACACACACACACACACACACACACACACACACACACACACACACAGCTTCTGAGAGCTTCAGCTAGAGAGAGCAGCTTCTGTGGCTTGCAGGAACGGATCTAGACTACTAATTATGGGAGACTTCAACCATGGGAAGATAGATTGGGGGAACAGAGACCCACATGGAAGACCAGACATATGGAGAGCTAAGCTGCTGGACGTGGCAACAAGAAACTTTCTCAGTCAACACGTCAAGGGACCGACAAGAATGAGAGGAGAGGACGACCCAGCCTTGCTTGATCTGATATTTACCCTACATGAGTCAGATATAAGGGAAGTTAAGTTGGAAGGCCCTCTGGGAATGAGTGATCATAGTGTATTGAGCTTTGAGTACCTGGTTGAGCTAGGAATTATCTCCCCCAAAAAAGATCTGGGAAACAAAGGGCTGGCGTACCGAAAGGGAAACTATGAGGAGATAAATAATTTCCTAAGGGATATACAATGGGACACAGAACTCAGAACCAAGTCCGTACAAGACATGATGGACTATGTTACCCAAAAGTATCAGGAGGCTGTAAGCAGGTTTGTCCCGGCCTGACAGGAAGAAACAGAGAAGCAAAAGAAGAATCCATGGTTTACTAGGGAATGTATGAAAGCAAAGGAGCTTAACAAAAGGGCATGGAGGAAATTCCGTAATAACAGAACACCTGAAAGTAGAGGGAGATACCAGAGAACCAGGAATGAGTATGTTAGTGTGAGAAGAGCAGCTGAGAAAAGGTATGAAAATGATATAGCTAACAAAGCCAAGACCGAACCAAAACTACTTCACAGTCACATCAGGAGGAAGACAACAGTGAAGGAACAGGTGATGAAACTTAGGGTGGGTGAGGACAGGTACACAGAGAATGACAAAGAGGTGTGTGAGGAACTCAACAAAAGGTTCCAGGAGGTCTTTACAATAGAACAAGGAGAAGTCACGGCGTTAGGAGAGGTGGCAGCAAACCAGGCGACCTTGGAAAAGTTCGAAATTACAAGTGATGAGGTCAAGAAGCAACTATTGGAGCTGGACGTGAGAAAAGCTGTTGGGCCGGACGGAATCTCACCATGGGTATTGAAAGAGTGTGCAGGAGCACTTTCTTTGCCACTCTCCATAGTGTATAGTAGGTCACTGGAAACGGGAGACCTACCAGAAATATGGAAGACGGCTAATGTAGTACCAATATACAAAAAGGGTGACAGACAAGAGGCACTGAACTACAGGCCAGTGTTCTTAACTTGTATACCATGCAAGGTGTTGGAGAAGATTGTGAGAAAAAACCTAGTAACACATCTGGAGAGACGAGAATTCGTGACAACCCATCAACATGGGTTCAGGGAGGGTAAATCTTGCCTTACAGGCTTGATAGAATTCTACGATCAGGTGACAAAGTTTAAGCAAAAAAGAGAATGATGGGCGGATTGCATTTTTTTGGACTGTCGGAAAGCCTTTGACACAGTACTCCATAAAAGACTGATGCATAAGCTGGAGAAACAGGCAGGAGTAACTGGTAGGGCGCTCCAGTGGATAAGGAAGTACCTAAGCAATAGGAAGCAGAGAGTTACAATGAGGGGTGCGACCTCAGACTGGCGTGAAGTCACCAGTGGAGTCCCACAGAGCTCTGTACTCGGACCTATCCAGTTTCTGATATACGTAAATGACCTCCCAGAGGGTATAGACTCATTCCTCTCAATGTTTGCTGACGACGCAAAAATTATGAGAAGGATTAAGACAGAGGACAGCTTGAGGCTTCAAGAAGACTTGAACAAGCTGCAGGAATGGTCGAACAAATGGTTGCTAGAGTTTAACCCAAGCAAATGTAATGTAATGAAGATAGGGGTAGGAAGCAGGAGACCAGATACAAGGTATCATTTGGGAGATGAAATACTTGAGGAGTCAGAGAGAGAGAAAGACTTGGGGGGTTGATATCACGCCAGACCTGTCCCCTGAAGCTCATATCAAGAGGATAACATCAGCGGCATATGCCAGGTTGGCTAACATAAGAACGGCATTTAGAAACTTGTGTAAGGAATCTTTCAGAACATTATTTATCACATATGTCAGACCAACCCTGGAGTATGCGGCTCCAGCATGGAGTCCATATCTAGTCAAGCATAAGACTAAACTGGAAAAGGTTCAAAGGTTTGCCACCAGACTATTACCCGAGCTGAGAGGTATGAGCTACGAGGAGAGACTACGGGAATTAAACCTCACTTCGTTGAAAGACAGAAGAGTTAGGGGGACATGATCACCACATTCAAGATTCTCAAGGGAATCGACAGGGTAGATAAAGACAGGTTATTTAACACAAGGGGCACACACACTAAGGGACACAGGTGGAAACTGAGTGCCCAAATGAGCCACAGAGATATTAGAAAGAACTTTTTTAGTGTCAGAGTGGTTGACAAATGGAATGCATTAGGAAGTGATGTGGTGGAGGCTGACTCCATACACAGTTTCAAGTGTAGATATGATAGAGCCCAATAGACTCAGGAATCTGTACACCTGTTGACTGACGGTTGAGAGGCGGGACCAAAGAGCCAGAGCTCATCCCCCGCAAACGCAACTAGGTGAGTACACACACACACACACACATTATATATATATATATATATATATATATATATATATATATATATATATATATATATATATATATATATATATATATATATATATTTTGGTAGCAGTCTTTCCTGTAGACATATTTTATTAAATATGACCGAAAAAGTAAGATTAATAATTCTAACACGAATTTTCTCAATCTTTCGTACATTATGCTTCACTGTTGGAGGTAAATCAAAAATCACTTCTCCAAAATTCATTTTTATTTCTAGTCTGACGCGACACGGGCGCGTTTCGTAAAACTTATTACATTTTCAAAGACTTCACAAATACACAACTGATTAGAACTTGCGTTTCCCTGATTTTATATCTACATTTGAGTGAGGTGGGAAGGGTGATGTGGCATTACATTTGAGTAAGGTGGGAAGGATGATGTGGCATTAGAGGATATTAATAGGGTATTAAAAGTATCAACACAAGACAGAACACGAAACAATGGATATTGAATAGAAGTGTTTGTAGAAAGCCTATTGGTCCATATTTCTTGATGCTTCTATATTGGAGCGGAGTCTTGAGGTGGGTAGAATATAGTTGTGCAATAATTGGCTGTTGATTGCTGGTGTTGACTTCTTGATGTGTAGTGCCTCGCAAACGTCGAGCCGCCTGCTATCGCTGTATCTATCGATGATTTCTGTGTTGTTTACTAGGATTTCTCTGGCGATGGTTTGGTTATGGGAAGAGATTATATGTTCCTTAATGGAGCCCTGTTGTGGAGCCCGGGAAACGCAAGTTCTAATCAGTTGTGTATTTGTGAAGTCTTTGAAAATGTAATAAGTTTTACGAAACGCGCCCGTGTCGCGTCAGACTAGAAATAAAAATGAATTTTGGAGAAGTGATTTTTGATTTACCTCCAACAGTGAAGCATAATGTACGAAAGATTGAGAAAATTCGTGTTAGAATTATTAATCTTACTTTTTCGGTCATATTTAATAAAATATATATATATATATATATATATATATATATATATATATATATATATGTCGTACCTAGTAGCCAGAACGCACTTCTCAGCCTACTATGCAAGGCCCGGTTTGCCTAATAAGCCAAGTTTTCCTGAATTAATATATTTTCTCAAATTTTTTTCTTATGAAATGATAAAGCTACCCATTTCATTATGTATGAGGTCAATTTTTTTTTATTGGAGTTAAAATTAACGTAGATATATGACGGAACCTAACCAACCCTACCTAACCTAACCTAACCTAACCTATCTTTAAGGTTAGGTAGTCGAAAAACAATTCATTCATGAAAACTTGGCTTATTAGGCAAATCGGGCCTTGCATAGTAGGCTGAGAAGTGCGTTCTGGCTACTAGGTACGACATATATATATATATATATATATATATATATATATATATATATATATATATATATATATATATATATATATATATTATTAAATATGACCGAAAAAGTAAGATTAATAATTCTAACACGAATTTTCTCAATCTTTCGTACATTACGCTTCACTGTTGGAGGTAAATCAAAAATCACTTCTCCAAAATTCATTTTTTATCGTGTCGCTTTTATCGTTTGACGTGTCGCGTCAGACTAGAAATAAAAAATGAATTTTGGAGAAGTGATTTTTGATTTACCTCCAACAGTGAAGCGTAATGTACGAAAGATTGAGAAAATTCGTGTTAGAATTATTAATCTTACTTTTTCGGTCATATTTAATAATATATGTCTACAGGAAAGACTGCTACCAATATATATATATATATATATATATATATATATATATATATATATATATATATATATATTATTAAATATGACCGAAAAAGTAAGATTAATAATTCTAACACGAATTTTCTCAATCTTTCGTACATTTCGTTTCACTGTTGGAGGTAAATCAAAAATCAGATGAGAAGCTGCCCTTTCTAGATGTAACAGTCATGGAAAAGGGCGGAGGTTTCCACACTGCAGTCTACACTAAGGAAACAAACATAGGAATGTGCCTAAATGCCAACAGCGACTGCCCAGACAGGTACAAGAGGAGAGTTGTTAATGCATATGTCGACCGTGCTCTCAGCCACAGCTCAGAATGGAAGCAAGTCGACGAAGAACTCTGTAGGGTAAGGCAGGTCCTAGTCAATAACGGCTTCTCCAATGGTTTCGTCGAAGACATCATAAGAAGGAAAGTGAAAAGCCATGCAACCTCTGAAGAGACAACTAACACAACACCTATACCCCCTATTAGACTATTTTACAGGAACTTCTTTTCCACAGCTCATAAAACGGAGGAAAGGGTCCTGAAAGATATTGTTAATAGAAACGTTATCCCTACAGACAAAAATCAGAGGATACAACTGACGATTTACTATAAAACCAGAAAAACGGCCAGCCTACTCATGAGAAACTCTCCAGACACAAAACAGAACGCTTTTAAAGAGACTAACGTCGTCTATGCCTTCAAATGCCCTCTTGGGGACTGTAAGCTCCAAAAAACCCAGTATATAGGCAAGACAACAACATCTCTTTCTAGGCGTTTAACGATGCATAAGCAACAGGGCTCCATTAAGGAACATATAATCTCTTCCCACAACCAAACCATCGCCAGAGAAATCCTAGTAAACAACACAGAAATCATCGATAGATACAGCGATAGCAGGCGGCTTGACGTTTGCGAGGCACTACACATCAAGAAGTCAACACCAGCAATCAACAGCCAATTATTACACAACTATATTCTACCCACCTCAAGACTCCGCTCCAATATAGAAGCATCAAGAAATATGGACCAATAGGCTTTCTACAAACACTTCTATTCAATATCCATTGTTTCGTGTTCTGTCTTGTGTTGATGAAATTAATACCCTATTAATACTCTTGTTCTGTCTTGTGTTGATGAAATTAATACCCTGTTAATACCACATCTTGTTCTGTCTTGTGTTAATGCCACATCACCCCTTCCACCTCACTCAAATGTAGATATAAAATCGGAGATGCGTAAGTTCTATTCAGTTGTGTATTTGTGAACTAAAGTCTTTGAAAATGTAATAAGTTTTACGAAACGCGCTCGTGTCGCGTCAGACTAGAAATAAAAATGAATTTTGGAGAATTGATTTTTGATTTACCTCCAACAGTGAAACGAAATGTACGAAAGATTGAGAAAATTCGTGTTAGAATTATTAATCTTACTTTTTCGGTCATATTTAATAATATATGTCTACAGGAAAGACTGCTACCAAAATATACTAATATATATACATATATATATATATATATATATATATATATATATATATATATATATATATATATATATATATATATATATATATATATATATATATATATATATATATGTATATATTGTACCAGTGTTTAAGTGTCACCCAGACCCCCCTCTTCCCTCAAGGCGAGCGGTGTTCGGTCAATCCCCACCTTCTCCCCGCCCGCCGGCCTCACCCACCACTGTACCTCCTGCCATCCCACCCCACCCACCCTGCGGCTGGGCGTCTCCCACCCACCTATTCACTGCCCACACAGTGCCTGTTGCAGAGATGTGTCACCCTCCATGCACCCACATATGGCACAGGTCACAGCAAGCATTCAGGTTCCTCCCAAAAGGGAGGGAGACACAAGTACCCACATGAGTGGTGAGTGCGAGGGACAGCCAACTACCCCGGGGACGGAGGGGACTCCCCCAACTAACCAGGAACCCCTCAGCTAAGAACACGGTCTTGGGAACAATGCATCCAGAGGGACACCCAGACCTAGAGGAACGTGTCGGGTTTGTGAGGAATCTCACAGCCTTAGAAACGATGGAACTCTACATCAGCACAACAACTGTGAGGGTTCACAGACGGTACCTGTAGAAAGGGAAGGCCCACAGGTCCCCCCGGCACCCCCACACATCCCAGCAAACTTCATGTCATCAGATGACCTCCTGGGGGCCATCAAAGCATCCAACACCAGAATTCTTCCCCACATTCCTAAAGCAGCGCGCCCATTTGCAGCAGAGAAATATACAGACCTTCTAAGGAAAGTGAATGAACGGCCTGAAAATCTTAATGCTGCGGCCACCATCAAAGCATGGCATAATTTGCTCCTGTTTGGCAATATTTGCTTAGGCGTACCTGCAAGAGGAGGCAAGTCGCTAGCCTCATCAGTCACTAGGGCAATAAATAATTTCCCCAGAGCTGACAACTTGATCCCCATCCCTCCTCAACGCAAAAACCGTCGTGGAAGACCCAAGAGTTCCAATGATAATTTTAAGCTTGGAACACAAGTGACCAAGAAAATTGAAGAGGGCAACACAGTAGGGGCAATTAGGTTACTTACCAGTGAAGAAACAATCGCCCCTAGAAATGCAGCAACTGCCGACTCACTGAGAGAGAAGCACTCTCTCAGAGTACCATGGGAACCCACTGCTCGGGACACAAATGTCCCAGACATGGGACCTCTATTCCTCCAAGCGTCAGAGGTATACAAAGCCATCATGTCATTTCCACCAGGCTCAGCAGGGGGATACACTGGAGTAAGACCTCAGCACCTCAAGGAGATGACAAACCCAGTTCTCGGCGAAGTTGCCGAGACACTACTGTCAAAGATCACTAAGTTTGTCATCGACTGTCTCCCCGGGTTGATCCCAGATACAATTAAACCCTTCTTCTTCGGAGCATCCCTTTGTGCCCTTAAGAAGAAAGATGGTGGAGTCAGACCCATTGCCGTGGGTAACACACTTCGGCGCCTTGTTGGTAGGGCAGCTGTCAGAAAAATCAGCATAGACGCTGCAACGATGCTTCGACCCCATCAACTAGATTTTGGTGTCCCCCATGGCTGTGAAGCAGCAGCTCATGCAGCACGAGCCTATATCAAGCACCTCCCAGAAAATAAGACATTAATTAAATTAGACTTTAAGAATGCCTTCAACCAGGTAAAAAGGGATGTGGTACTGGAAGCAGTTCAAACCAGCTTTCCTTCTCTACTCCCCTTCGTCTCAGCAGGGTACAGTAGGAAATCGACACTGTTGTTTGGGGAACATGAAGTTGTTTCCGCAAAAGGTGTCCAGCAGGGAGACCCACTTGCCCCTTTTCTTTTCTGCATGGCAGCTAAGGAGGTCACAAGCAGGTTGTCCAGCGAATTCAACATCTGGTTCCTGGGCGATGGCACCCTGGCAGGGACACAGGAATCCCTGCTAGGAGATCTTCAACTAGTGAAATCTAGGGGAGAGGAGTTAGGCATTACACTAAATCCATCAAAGTGTGAAATCATCTCATCCAGCCAACCAATCATAGATGCAGTACGAATCTTATTGCCAGGAGCCCAAGTGATCGCTCCCACCGACAGTGTGCTGCTAGGGGCACCTCTAGGCTCGAACGCCATTGAGGTAGTCCTCGAAGAAAAGCTTAAAGACCTGAGGAGGATGGAGGCGCAAATAGGGGCTTTGGATGCTCACGATGCTTTGTACCTTCTTACAAGGTGCCTGGCCTTGCCCAGACTTACCTATTTCCTCAGGTGTGCTCCTTCCTTTGACAGCCCAAAATTAAGAGAATACGACTCACTCCTAAAGACAATAACTATGAAAGTGTTAAACCTCTCCCTGCAAGATGACCAATGGGACCAAGCAACGCTCCCAGTTTGACTCGGGGGTATAGGTATTCGCAAGGCGACACAGTTAGCATTGCCGGCATTCTTATCCTCGACCAGTGCTACAAGCGAATTAGTGAATGAAATATTATCAGAATACCTAAGGAACTCCATTGGGATTTGTGATACCAAATTTGTGGGAGCTGGTCAGTGGGACACTCTTGCCAATTCACACACCCGACCAACTTTTCCAAACGACGGTAAACAGGCCAAATGGGATAGCCCCATAGTGGAGAACATCGCCAAAGCATTGTTGGAGGCAGCTTCTGGGAAGGACAGAGCGCGTCTCCTAGCTGTGCAAGCCCCCCATGCAGGGGACTTCCTGTTGGCAGTCCCTAATTCCGCCTTGGGCACCCACCTGGACCATTGGGCCCTGAGTATTGGTGTTGCTCTGCGCCTTGCCACCCCTATCTCCACCGAACACGGCCATGTTTGGCCGTGTTCGTGTGTTTGCGGCCATGCAGGGGCAGACCAATATGGCAACCATGGTCTCATCTGTCGTAAGACACAGGGAAAGATTGCCAGACACGAAGCAGTCAATGACATCATCAAGAAAATTTTGGCTACAGCTGGGTGTCCAGCACAAAGGGAACCCCAGTTGTGCAGGCCTGACAACAGCCAAAAACGCCCAGATGGAGTCACCCTGCAGCCATGGAGGGAAGGTAAACAGGTCGTATGGGATTACACCTGTGCATGTACATTGGCGGATACCTATTTCCGTTACAGCTCAGCGGAGGGTGGTGGGGCAGCCACTTTCAGGGAGACCCAGAAAATCCACAAGTACAGAGACCTAGAACGTTGTTACAGGTTCGTGCCGATAGGCTCTGAGACTCTGGGCGCCTGGGGTAAATGTGCACTCAAGTTTTTAAAGGAGGTTGGTGAGGAACTCATTGGGAAAACTAGAGACCCACGAGCAGCCAGTTTCCTGTTCCAGCGCCTCAGTGTCGCAGTTCAGAGGGGAAATGCGTGCTGTATCCTGGGTACGCACCCAACCTCCGAGGAGCTGGACGAGGTCTTCGAACACTGATTGTTTAATTGTTATATATTTGTGTGTGTGTGTGTGTGTGTTCTCTGTAAACTGTAGCATTGCAATAATATATATATATATATATATATATATATATATATATATATATATATATATATATATATATGTCGTACCTAGTAGCCAGAACTCACTTCTCGGCCTACTATGCAAGGCCCGATTTGCCTAATAAGCCAAGTTTTCCTGAATTAATATATTTTCTCTAATTTTTTTCTTATGAAATGATAAAGCTACCCATTTCATTATGTATGAGGTCATTTTTTTTTATTGGAGTTAAAATTAACGTAGATATATGACCGAACCTTACCAACCCTACCTAACCTAACCTAACCTATCTTTATAGGTTAGGTTAGGTTAGGTAGCCGAAAATGTTAGGTTAGGTTAGGTTAGGTATTTTAGGTAGTCGAAAAACAATTAATTCATGAAAACTTGGCTTATTAGGCAAATTGGGCCTTGCATAGTAGGCTGAGAAGTGCGTTCTGGCTACTAGGTACGACATATATATATATATATATGTCGTACCTAGTAGCCAGAACGCACTTCTCAGCCTACTATGCAGCACCCAATTTGCCTAATAAGCAAAGTTTTCCTGAATTAATATATTTTCTCTAATATTTTTCTAATGAAATGATAAAGCTACCCATTTCATTATGTATGTGGTTAATTTTTTTTATTGGAGGTAAAATTAACGTAGATATATGACAGAACCTAACCAACCCTACCTAACCTAACCTAACCTATCTTTATAGCTTAGGTTAGGTTAGGTAGCTGAAAAAGTTAGGTTAGGTTAGGTTAGGTAGGTTAGGTAGTCGAAAAACAATTAATTCATGAAAACTTGGCTTATTAGGCAAATTGGGCCTTGCATATTAGGCTGAGAAGTGCATTCTGGCTACTAGGTACGACATATATATATATATATATATATATATATATATATATATATATATATATATATATATATATATATATATATTTATTTATTTATTTATATAATATATATATGTACTCACCTAGTTGTGTTTGCGGGGGTTGAGCTCTGGCTCTTTGGTCCCGCCTCTCAACCGTCAATCAACAGGAAAAGACTGACTCCATACACAGTTTCAAATGTAGATATGTGTGTGTGTGTGTGTGTGTGTGTGTGTGTGTGTGTGTGTGTGTGTGTGTGTGTGTGTGTGTGTGTGTGTGTGTGTGTGTGTACTCACCTATTTGTGCTTGCGGGGGTTGAGCTTTGGCTCTTTGGTCCCGCCTCTCAACTGTCAATCAACTGGTGTACAGATTCCTAAGCCTACTGGGCTCTATCATATCTACATTTGAAACTGTGTATGGAGTCAGCCTCCACCACATCACTGCCTAATGCATTCCATCCGTTAAATACTCTGACACTGAAAAAGTTCCTTCTAACGTCTCTGTGACTCATGTGTGTACTCCGTTTCCACCTGTGTCCCCTTGTTCGCGTCCCGTCAGTGTTGAATAGTTTATCCTTGTTTACCCGGTCGATTCCTCTGAGGATTTTGTAGGTTGTGATCATGTCTCCCCTTACTCTTCTGTCTTCCAGTGTCATAAGGTGCATTTCCCGCAGCCTTTCCTCGTAACTCATGCCTCTTAGTTCTGGGACTAGTCTAGTGGCATACCTTTGGACTTTTTCCAGCTTCGTCTTGTGCTTGACAAGGTACGGGCTCCATGCTGGGGCCGCATACTCAAGCATTGGTCTTACATATGTGGTGAACAAGATTCTGAATGATTCCTTACACAGGTTCCTGAACGCTGTTCTGATGTTAGCCAGCCTCGCATATGCCGCAGACGTTATTCTTTTTATGTGGGCTTCAGGAGACAGGTTTGGTGTGATATCAACTCCTAGATCTTTCTCTCTGTCCGTTTCATTAAATACTTCATCTCCTATTCTGTATCCTGTGTCTGGCCTCCTGTTTCCACTGCCTAGTTTCATTACTTTGCATTTACTCGGGTTGAACTTCAACAGCCATTTGTTGGACCATTCACTCAGTCTGTCTAGGTCATCTTGTAGCCTCCTACTATCGTCCTTTGTTTCAATCCTCCTCATAATTTTTGCATCATCGGCAAACATTGAGAGAAACGATTCTATACCCTCTGGGAGATTATTTACATATATCAGAAACAGTATAAGTCCAAGGACTGACCCCTGCGGGACTCCACTCGTAACATCTCGAAAATCTGAGACCTCACCCCTCACACTGACTCGTTGTCTCCTGTTGCTTAGGTACTCCTGTATCCAACGGAGTACCTTCCCTTTCACTCCAGCCTGCATCTCCAGCTTTTTCACTAGCCTCTTGTGTGGCACTGTATCAAAGGCTTTCTGACAATCCAAAAATATGCAGTCTGCCCACCCTTCTCTTTCTTACCTTATTTTTGTTGCCTGGTCGTAGAATTCAAGTAACCCTGTGAGGCAGGACCTGCCATCCCTGAATCCATGTTGGTGCTGTGTTACAAAGTTCTTTCGCTCCAGGTGCTCCACTTGCTTTCTTCGCACAATCTTCTCCATCAGCTTGCATGGTATGCAGGTTAGGGACACTGGCCTGTAATTCAGTGCCTCCTGTCTATCCCCTTTCTTGTATATTGGGACTACGTTAGCTGCTTTCCAAATTTCTGGCAGTTCCCCTGTTGCCAGAGATTTGTTATACACTATGAAGAGTGGTAGGCACAGTTCTTCTGCTTCTTCCTTTAGTATCCAAGGGGAGATTCCATCTGGGCCTATAGCCTTTGTCACATCCTACTTTAGTAAACACTTCCTTACTTCCCGGCTGGTAATCTCAAACTCTTCCAGTGGTTCCTGGTTAGCTATTCCCTCTCTTATCTCTGGGATTTCTCCTTGCTCTAAGGTGAAGACCTCTTGGAATTTCTTATTCAGTTCCTCACACACTTCCTTGTCGTTTGTAGTGAATTTTTCTGCCCCTATCCTTAATTTCATAACCTGTTCCTTTACTGTTGTTTTTCTCCTGATGTGGCTATGCAGCAATTTAGGCTGAGTCTTTGCCTAGCTTCCGATGTCGTTTTCGTATTGTCTTTCTGCCTCTCTTCTCATCCTTATATATTCATTCCTGGCATTCTGGTATCTTTCTCTGCTCTCCAGTGTCGTGTTATTCCTTTAGTTTCTCCATGCCCTTTTACTTTGCTGCTTAGCTAGCCTACATCTCTGATTAAACCATGGGTTTCTCATCTTCATTTCACTGTTTTCCTTTTGGGTTGGGACAAACTTGTTTGCTGCGTCCATGCACTTTTGCGTGATGTAGTCCATCACGCAAAAGATGATGCTTGGGCCGTCTTTTCTCTCAGCTCTGTTTCCCATGCTATATCTGTTAGGAATTTTCTTATCTCCTCATAGTTTTCCTTTCGTTATGCTAACCTTTTGGTTTCAGTATCCCTCCTCGAGTTCAATAACCCTTCTTCAATCAGGTACTCAAACACTAGTACACTGTGGTCGCTCATTCCTACTGGAGCCTCAAAACCGGTTTCTCTTATGTCAGAGTCGTTCAGGGTGAAGACCAGGTCGAGTCTCGCTGGTTCGTCATTTCCTCTCATCCTTGTGGGTTCTCTGACATGCTGGGTTAAGAAGTTTCTAGTCACCACCTCCAGTAGTTTGGCTCTCCACATATCCTCGCCGCCATGCGGTTCCTTGTTCTCCCAATCAATCCTTCCTTAATTGAAGTCCCCCATGATGAGCAGGTGGGATCTATTTTTACAGGCAGCAGAGCTGCCCTCTCAATTATAGTGTTAACTGCCATGTTGTTGTTTTCGTACACTTGACTGGGTCTTCTGTCATTTGGTGGAGGATTATATATTACTGCAACTACTATCCTTGGTCCTCCCATTGTCATGGTGCCTGCTATGTAGTCTCTGAAACTCTCACAGCCCGGGATAGCCATCTCCTTAAAACTCCATTCCTTTCTCATGAGTAGGGCCACTCCGCCTCCTCCCCTACCTTCCCTCTCTTTCCTTATTACTGTGTACTCCTGGGGAAACACGGCATTTGTTATGATTCCAGTGACTTTTATTTCGGTGAGTCCGAGTACATCTGGGTTCACTTCTTGTGCTCTTTCCCTTTGTTCACTTGCCTTGCTTGTGATCCCATCTATGTTCGAGTACATTACCCTGAAACTGACTCTCTTATGCTTCTCCTCTGGGGGGGACCTGTGGGGTCTGGGGTGAGCGGGAGCTGGGAGTATCTGGTACGGGGAGACTGGTGGAGTAGGAAGGGCTTAGCGGGGTGGGGGGGGGGGGGGAGGGGGCGGGTAGGGGGGTGGGTAAGAGGGGGAGGGTTGGGGGGTGGGAGAGAGGGGGAAGGTTGGGGAGGGTGAGAGGGGGAGGGTTGAAGGGGGTGAGAGAAGGAGGTTTGGGGGAGAAGGGGGGGTTTGGGGGGGGCAGTAAAAGGGGGAGGGCTTGGGGGGCGTGGGGGCAAAGGGAAGGCTGAGGTGGGTGAGGAAGAGGGGAGGGTTCTGGGGAGTGGTGGAGAGGGGAAGGCTTTGGTGGGGTGGGGGAGATTGGGGGGCTTAGGAGGGCAGGGGAGAATGGAGGGCTTGTGGGTGGGAGAGACGAGAGGGCATGTGGGAGAAGGGAGAGCTTGGGGGATGGGGGAGAAGGGAGGTCCTGGGGGGAGGGGGGAGTGGGAGAAGGGGGGGGTGAGCGGGAGGAGGGGGGTGGGTGGGGGGAGGGGGCCTTAGGTGGGTACTTAGTGGGGGGGGGGCTGACAGGGGTTGGGGCAGGTAGGGTGTCTGTTGGGTAGAATGTGGGGGTGGTACCGCACTCCCTGTGGCTAGTGCACTGTTTGAGGAGGGTTCCCCACTCCCCTCTGGGATTGTAGGGATCGGGGTTGTGTCTCCCTGATTCCTTTCTCTCTCCCTGCGCTCCTTCCTCGCATCTGCTGCCTGCTTTCTCTCTTCCCTTGTCATATCCCTCTGCAGGAATACTTTTTTGAACTTCTCTACATTTGCTAGACAGCACTTCCTTGCTAACAGTTCCTCTTTCGTGATTTTGCTCATGAATACCACCTTTATCATTCGGTCTCTGTCCTTGTTGTACTTTCTAAGCCTGAAAACCTTTTCAACATTTTGTTCAGTTCCCTCCATCCTTACCTCTTTAAGGATCTCTCTAACTATGTTTTTGTCCTTGTCTCTCCGCTCCTTTGGTCTGGTCCCTGTTTGCTCTTTAATGCCTGCTACTACTACTGCTCTTTTTCTCTCTATCAGCCGGCTAGTACATCTAGCTGCTTCCTGAGAGGAGGCCACTTACATGGCAACTTCCTTAACTGCAAACCTAGTTTCAGGGCTCATTTTAAGCATTTCAGCAAATGAGAGCTGAGGTGTGAAGGTCCCCTCCACAGTAGCATTCCTGTCTCCCTGAGGCACGGTTTGTGTCTGGTATTGTGGAGAAGTCTCCTTCAGGCATCTTATCTCCTCCTTTGCTGCCCTTAGTTCATCCTGCAGGTTGGCAACTGTCTCCCTCATTACCCTCAGTCCTTCACTGAATTCATCCCACATTTACTGGAATACTCCCTTCATCCAGGCTTCCTGTTCCACCCCACCCCTCTGAATTTGTTCCAGCCACGATTGTCATCCTGCGTTTGTCACCCCGAGTTCGTGTCCCTTCCATGTTTTCCCTATGAGAGAGAGAGAGAGAGAGAGAGAGAGAGAGAGAGAGAGAGAGAGAGAGAGAGAGAGAGAGAGAGAGAGAGAGAGAGAGAGAGGGAAGGGAGACAGAGAGAGAGGGGGGAGAGAGAGAGGTGTGTCTGAGTGTGTATTGGGGGGGAGGTGGGAGAGAGGGAAGGGATGGTGAGGGTATGTGGGGGGATTAGAGTGGGAAGGTTATGGGAGAGTTTGAACCATATGGTTGGGAGGCCGTGTGTGAGCTGTTGTTGCTCTGGTGGGAGGGGGTGGGGGTGAGAGAAAGGGGGAGGGGAGAGTTATCCCGGTGTAGGGCGGAGTGTTTTTTTCACAATTGGGTGTCAGAAACTAGATCCCACATAAGCCGCACATTTCCCTTGATATTCGTTTCCGTTTGTTAACTTATATCCAAGACTAACTATTAAAAAGCAATAACACTGTACACCAATTGACTGACTGACTTTGTGAGAGGCCTTACCTTACCGCCAATTCAAAACATCCCACAGCACAAACAGGTGTTAAGTACTGTTGACAGTGGTGTGTAGGCCTGCTGTCTCCATCCACGCCGCTGCCAGGTGTAGGTCCCTCCAACTTGTCGCTATATATAACCAGTTTTCTGCTTCTTGTTCCTCTTAGCACCGATATAGTTCAATGCCACACGTTTAGAATCACTTCTTCACTATCCTATTCACTATTTGTTATGATCTTCACTATCACATCTAGTTGTGTACACTCTGGCCATGCAGTGGCCCACGTGCTTGTCCTGGCACAGATGTTGTACCCCTGATCTTGTCTAATATGCACTATCGGACACTATCCATAAGTTTTCTAGTTTCAAAATGGTGTGTTGTACTTTGTATTATCACTGAACACCGAATTTCCCGTGTATCCCTCTGATGTCCCGAGATATAAAGCCTTATTGACGAGCGCGGCGCAACGTGACCACCCTTCCTCACCCTTGAGAACGTATGTGCTGTATGTGTGTGTGTGTGTGTGTGTGTGTGTGTGTGTGTGTGTGTGTGTGTGTGTGTGTGTGTGTGTGTGTGTGTGTATGTGTGTGTGTGTGTAAATCACAAAAATTAACAAGTAATTAAAAATGTCACAGTGTCAGACCACGGAGGAAGAATTGAAACAGGAATTTCCTTAAGTACTTTTGTATATTAATACATCTTCAAAAAGGATTGAAGATGTATTCCTTCATTCCTTCTGAAGATATATTAATATACGAAAGTACTTAAGCAAATTCCTGTTTCAATTCATATTCTCCGTGGTCTGACACTGTCATATATATATATATATATATATATATATATATATATATATATATATATATATATATATATATATATATATATATATATATATATATATATATATGCAATTGACGATCACAAAACACTGATCATTTGTATGCAGAAAACCACAAAGAAATGTGAAAGAGAGATGAACGTTTCGGCCTGTTAAAGCCGTTGTCAACATCAGACTGACTAGAAGAGTCTAGTTTACTTAACAGCCTGCATCCACTCTCTCTTCCTCTAGTCAGTCTGATGTTGACAACGGCTTTAACAGGCCGAAACGTTCATCTCTCTTTCACATTTCTTTGTGTTTTTTCCGCATATATATATATATATATATATATATATATATATATATATATATATATATATATATATATATATATATATATATATATATGAAGTAGCTTAAATGGGCCTGAAGCCAATATGCAAATGAACCCTCCTCGCTCCTGAAGGATTCGAACCCAGGCAGTCAGGGGTTCACGAACCTTAGCATATTCTGTACAATACCGCTAGACCACACTTAATGTACAAAAAAACTGACACTGACTATTTTGTACAGTGAATGTGGTCTAGATGCACCACAAAATGCACTGGTATGGGTTCTATTTAAGTACAACCCATCCGTACTATTTAATTACAACCCATCCCTATTATTTAAATACAACACATCCCTATTATTTAAATACAACACATCCCTATTATTTAAATACAACACATCCCTATTATTTAAATACAACCCATCCATACCGTATATTAACAACCAAGCCATGTAATATGCCAACGACCCAGTTATACAAAATATCCATAAGCCAGCCTTCTAAAAACGTGTGCCGGTCACGAGGCAATAATTCCACCACAATATTCTGCTGTGTTTCTTGACGCTGACGGGAGGAGGTCGGTGTGAGGGCGGCCAGCACACGCACACCTCACCTGAGGATCATCATTATACCACAAACATCATACCCAAATTGTCTCCATTGTTTTGTACACGTCGACCCTCAAAAGCCACCGTGTTCCCTGCCGTCTACAAAAGCCGATTTTGGTGCTTTTAGTGTCTTTTATTACATAAGACCAGGAATAACATCGTGTTTTTTTTTATTCATTTCCTGGATCAGAAATGGCCCAGTTGATCTGTCATGTGAATAGGATCAAGAATGACGCCTGCGGTTGTTTGCTTGACGTGTACGGAACGAGGAAGGAATCACAGATATAGAACATGAATGACGTTATGGCGGATTGAGTTACATAAACAGCAGTGTGATTTTTCCGTATATGCTTGTTGGTGTTCTGAGCCTCTAGGTGGCCGCTGTGTGGTGCTCTGAGAATCTAGGTGACCGATATGTGGTGCTCTGAGAATCTAGGTGACCGCTATGTGGAGCTCAGAGCCTCTAGGTGGGCGCTATGTAGTTCTCTGTGCCTCTAGGTGGCCCCTATGTGGTGCTCTATGCCTCTAGGTGGCCGCTATGTGGTGCTCAGTGCCTCTAGGTGGCCGCTATGTGGTGCTCTGTGCCTCTAGGTGGGCGCTCATTGCCTCTAGATGGCTGCTATGTGGTGCTCTGTGCCTTTAGGTGGCCGCTATGAGGTGCTCTGTGGCTCTAGGTGGCCTCTATGTGGTGCTATGAGTCTCTAGGTGGCCGCTATGTGGTGCTTAGGCCTGTATTAGTTGCCACTTACCCAGTGACCACAGTATCTTAGAACACCGCTAATTAGACGCTGATTCAACGTTATCAAAGTCGATTGAACGTTAAACCAACGTCACACTTGTTCCAGTGAGGCAGCAGGATGCTGCGTCTGGAAACTTTTCTTATTAAGACTACTCAATAGCCCAGTTAATAGAGCTTTGCCACACACGCGGGGGGGGGGGGTCCACAGTTCGAGACCCATACAGCGCAGGTGAATGGAGTGCCACACTTGGGAAGGTGGTGGGTGACTGGTTATGACTTGTATGTTAGTTTTAATATAATTAAATACAATGTTTTGTACAACTTCTTTAGCGTTTATATACCTCAGTTTTACGATGATTTGGTTACTAACTTTTCAGTTAGTTAAATAATGTTCAAGTGGTCCGTTGGGCGATTCTCCATATTGGTGATATTTCCTCTCCTGTTCTGGAGCCTATGTGCATATTTGCAGTGCACCTGGGCATGCAGTCCTGATGCAAGTGAACCTCTGTTGTGCAGTTGTGGCTGCCATGTACAGTGTCGAGGGGGAGGAAAGGAGGAACAATGTTATGTCAGCACCTAAAAAGGAATCAAACTCTCAAACCTGCTTTCAAATGGCTTGAGAGAAAAACGGCCATTATTGGGACAGTTTAGAATGAGTGACCTATTTTTCATTTGAAAGAATTTCTGTAGGAGTTAAGGAGTATTGTTGATATTACAAATCCACCATGGACAGTGAATATAAGAAAACATAACGAAAGAAAATAGTCCGTATAGGAGTAAATAGCAAAACCCTTAACCAAAACATAGACCTGATCATACTCTATAAAACAAAGAAGACTACCGACCTCCGCATTCAAAGCATCCCGAAACCGACGGAAAACCCTTTACAGCAGTCAAACATAGTATATATATATGTACACCTGCCCCCACGAAGGATGTAGCCTTCAATCTAAGTACATAGGTATGACGTCGACCAAGCTGATGAGGCGTTAGATCTGTCATCTTCAATCAGGTGCCCCTAAAAATCACATGAAACAAGCCCATAACATCACGCTAACAAGAGAAATGTTGAACAAAATGTTTCTATATGCAGGCGATGAGTCACAATAACGTGGCTGAATTATGTTGGTCCAGGACGGACCGAAACGTCGTCGTCCCTTCAAATTCTAGTGTGTGGTCTGGTCATCAAAATGTTTCTAAGAGAATTGTTGAATAAAAATACTTGCATCCAAGATTAATATCCAAATACAAAATTACAAATTCTTGAAGCGATTCACATAAAAGTCGAACAACCCACCATAAATACTCAAATGACGGAACTATTCACTCTACTCACCATGAGAGTGAGAACAAAACTGGAACGTCAAGATGCCAACGATGACGAATAACTGACTTGACCTAATTACACCTGACTAATATTTATATGTATAGGTTATTGATACATGCTTCTAACTTTTACTCCTTACTCCTCACCCAATTGTATGTATAGGTTATTGACCTATGCCTCGATCTTACATTTAATTTTTCACCGAATTGTGTGTTTCTGACTTCCCAGTGGTATAAATTTATACCACTGGGTATAAATATATATCACTTATATTATTTTTACGGGCTCATTATAGCCCGTGCTAAATGGAAATTTTGTTCCTAGTAGCTGAATCTAAAACAACATTGTATAAATCCTATAGGTTCTGCCCTGTCCCTCCCAAGAGCGGTCGTAGGGAGACCGCATACAGCCCCGCTCCTGTGCCAGGTAAGTCCACTATGGGGACTTACCTGGCCACACATCTATTTTTCATCCAATAAAATCAGCAGACTTCTAGATGTTACTACTGCTCGGCTTAGATTCGGTTACAAGTATTTCTGGGAATTTTATTTTTCTGCCGATGTAGACCTGACCAAATGTAAACTGTCAAGAAAATTATTCGCACACCCTCCCTCACTATGTGATGGAGTGCGAAAAGATAGGTGAATTCAGAGACAGTTCTATAACCAATGTTCCAACGATGTGTAAATATCTCATTCAAAATGATCTGCTATCAGAAATTTTAGCCAAATATTCCCAGTTTGCTAACTGTAGGTAGTAACTAAGTGATTGTAACCTATCCACCGCTGCCAACTGGATGGGGCGGCGGTGTGCAGGACAAACATATCAATTGTGACACTAGCTCTCCACATATGTTAGCTGCTTAATTTAGTAACTGTACTTGTGGCCGATCTCGAACCCATTGTTGATGTGACGACTTGTACTGAATTTTGTAACTCGCTTATCAAGATTGTAACTTGCTTAGCTAAATGAATAGTGGGGTTCAGTCCCTGAACCCATTATATGCCTCTGTAACCCTTTCCACTACCGCCCACAAGATGGGTATGAGGTGCATAATAAATGAACTAAACTAAACTGTGCGATATCTGTCAAGCATCTGTACTTAATCACTATTCGAGTTTAGATTGACAGAAGACGCTGAGGCTTGATTGATGAAGATTAAGCTACCCAAGAGGTGGCACGGGCATGAATAGCCCGTAAGTGGAAGATTTTTTGGTTTTGAGTGAATGTATACTGTGTGCTGATGTCGCATTTAAATCATCACGCTGCTATCGAGAGGGAGGATTCTACTTGACAGTGTTTATAAGGGTGTCCAACTGCTGGACAATTTTTTTGACCAGAAGAGTAGCAGTACTGATGGCTTTTGGGTGGTTACTGCAAGATTCAGGAACTCTTAAAGCTATTCTAAGGTCGTTGTTTGATTCACATTCGAGGAGATAGTGAAGTAGTGGTTTTTCCGTGATTGTTTGGCAGAAGATGCATTCCCACTGTCTGGACTCACCAATTTCCCAGTTGCATCTGTAAACTAGACGTAGTCCATGTAACCGAACTGCTATTTCCCTGTGGATTCCAATTGGAATATTTAACCTGTCTAATTGGTGGTGACCTGATGATACTATATTGAAGAGGGCGAACCTGCCACTCTGTTGTAGATGGGCTTTGTTGAGGTGTGCGAGTTTTTTTTCGTGTTTTTGATGTACTCTTGGCTGGGTCGGAATGTTTTGTGGATCACTGGATGACAAGTGGCCAATTCAGCAGTTTCATCGGCTTTCTCCTTTAATTGGATTCCACATGGGATGGGATCCAGTTTAGGGTTATGTTGAGTCTTTTGCGTTTAGCTTTTGCTCCAAGATACAAAATGGAGGTAATTATTTCCACATTGTCTTTCCACTGCATTTTTTCCTAATATTTGAAGTGCAGCTTTTGAGTCTGAGTGTATGATTGCATTCTGAGTGTTTTGTGCAATCACATATGAGAATGCCAGTTGTATGGCAAACAGCTCAGTTTGGGTTGATGATACTAGCCCTCCCAGTCTCCAATACGCCTGTTTATTGTCCGTGCAAAGAGCAGCGCCAGTACCCTCATATTCTGTGTCTACCGATCCGTCTGTGAAGATGTGGGTGGCTCCTGTTACTGCAATGCTGCTCATTTGCTTTTTATGATTTGCCTTAGGAATGTTGGATCATAGGCAGCCTTTTTCATTGAAAGACCTTCTGTTACTATTTTGAAGGTAGACTCCTCCCACGGTGGGGAACAAGTGTAGTTTGTGTGTGGTTGATCACCTCCTCTATCAAGAATAATGATTTATAATTGTTGTCTGTTTAGGACTTCTCCCGCTCTAGCAGCCCAAAAATTTCCGTTGTTTTTGCCAAGTCCAACCACCAAGGTCTGTCGTACTGGGATTGGATCCTGGGAAAACAAATATCTTACTGATAATCGTAGCTGTTCTTTCTTGAAGAGAGGGCAAACCCGTTTCCAGTCTGAGAATTTCAAGCCTGGGGCTCCCAGGGCAGCTCTCATAAGACACAAGACGCTGCACCGTCGACGGCTTATATTACAAGCTACCCCTCACCCAGACCAAACTGACTGTGAGATTATACCTCAGTTGAGCTTAAATTAAGTTCCTGGGCTCGTGTGGACGCCAGATGTGAGATTTTACTCAATTGAGATATCGGCGAGAGCAAATACCGGAGTCCAATTACCTGATCCTCCAATCACTAGCTCGTTAGCTCCTCAATTGATTGTAACAATCTTAAGGGTAGTCAATCGGTTCTCACATCAAATTATAGTATTTAGTGTTTGAGATATGATTAGGCTCTATCCCAAGAGCCGACACCAATCAAAATCACAAGATACTGTAGTAGCTTGAAGCAGAATAATCATAGGTACTCTTCAATGTGTTGACATAAAAGACACTTTTGCAGCAATTAAAATTAAATAAACAAACTTACTGACTAATACAAGGCAACAATTTTATTTTACGTTAATGTCCTGAGTGACACTTGACAGCTAATTAATTACCAGTGCAGCAGGATTTTAGCCCTCCACTCTAGGCTGGTTAACATCACGAGAACATGTCTTGGCCCTCTTGCTTGGGCAAGAACAACAGTGAACTAACTGAACATTGGTGTACACTCGGACTAAGTTGGAATCAAATTTTGCAGTAGCAAAACAATCAAAACAATCAAAACAAAACAAGACTTGTCACTAAGACAATCTCCAGTAATCAAATTAATTACGTAAACACACATCCCATGGACGGTAATCAAATCAAAGTTAGTTAATTAATTACTTTAATAATTCTGTCACACAGACAAGAACATTCAGTAACAATCAATGACACAATACACAATTACTTAATTACGTAAATTGATTACGTTAATTAATTACGTTAATTGCTGTCACCCAGACAGCTAATAAAAGATAATTTACGTTAAGTACAATCTGTCACTCAGACAGCTAATCAATCAAAACAGTAACTCTTTATTCTAATTACTCTGTCACAAAGACATTCAACAATCAGTGAGTAATTAATTGAACAATCTGTCACGTATACAGTTAATCAACCAAGATGAATTACATGAATTACTCTATCACACAGACACCTAGTGACACGATATCACGTGTTCACTTCAGTTCACAACACTATAAATTCACTACACTTGTACGATAATTCACACAAAGTACAACACGGCGATAATTCACACAAAGTACAACACTGCAATAATCACAATACAAAGTAATCACTTGATAATTAATAATAATAATCACGGGTTGGTTGGTTGGTGTTGAGTTAGGGGCGACGACGATCGTGGGATCGGATGCGCCCCGGCGTACCCGTGAAGGGTAAATCGCAAAGCCAGGAAAGGCGAAATGCCAAGCCAAAACGCAAAATGAGTGACGCCAAGCACTAGAAACTAATATGCCACACGGCAAAGCTACGCACAAAGGGAGAGGCAGAAGCACATAATAGAACAGGGCAAACAAACAGCCAGAAGGGCACACAGCATGTCATAGAGCAAACACACATGAAATCAGAGCACATACATGCCCGGGAACTTGGCCCGCGGGAACCTTACATGGAACGCCTCCCAGAGCACCCATTGCCAAGGGTCTCGTCCATCCACCGGGGACGCCATAACATCCGGAACCGGGGCAACAAACACCTGCAAACTGGGGACCCAGATGGTAGTACTCATGAGGCGAGAAGTAGCCACTCGCCCCCACAGGAAGGGAACTTGCCCCCCCACGAAAGCACTCCGGTCTCTCAGACAGCAGTAACCCGGCAATCTTCGACCAGTGACCCGGTGGCATCACAGACGCCGGCAACACGTCCCCCAGGGCCCCAACGCGCACCCACACCACAGGGGTACCCACGGCCCCGGGCACACCACCAGACGACAGCAGGGAACCCGGATGGCGCGCATCCTTCCGTAACGTCACCACCAGGCCACGCCCAGCACCAGAGTCCACACCATCCCTGGCAGCGGAAGCCACCACCCCCCACTGTGGAGAGTCCCCCGGCGGAAAAAGAACCGAAGGCACGTCCGAGACACAGGCACCAGCACCGGCAGGCACATGGACCTCCGCCACCACGAACCGCGGAGACATCGACGCATCCGTATCCACACTGTCAACATCCGAAGCCCCACAGTCACTGAAGTCACCAGCGTCGGCCCAGGAAGAAGACGAACGCCGGGAACGTTTGGGCACCGGCCGGATATCGTCCGTGCCGGTAAGTGACCCAGAAACACGGGTACCACGAGCCGAAGGAACCGACGCCAGGACGGCAGCAGCCTCTATCACAGGGAAAACCGGGCCACACACAGCAGGAGGCTCCGCAGCCACCCCAGCACCAAGCACATCCGGGACCCGAGTCACGGACACAGGGCCAGGCGCAGCATCAGAAGACGAGGGAGAAGACAGCGACGTCACACAGGGAGCCCCAGGAAGGCCCACGGGAGCAGCTGGGACAGCGACAGGATCAGGCAGACCACCCGACGGTACCTCCTGAACCGGAGGAAGGACGGCAACAACCGGAGGAACGGCAGGCGCCGCCGGGGAAGCTGCAGCAGCGAACGGGACGCGCACCTCCTCATCAACATCACCGGAGACTGCCTCCAGAGGGAGCGGCGGGAAATCCTCGTCGCGGAACAAGTTGACAGGAGCAGCAGGGGCCTCAGAGCACCCGGCAGCCTGATGCCCCAACAGGCCACACCGGAAACAGGTACGAGGCTGCCGGGCATAATACACCGGGACGTAGTACCCCATAAGCCGGACAGAAGAAGGTATATCCGACCGCAGGCGCATCCCCAACGTGCGAATGTTTGTACGCCTCCCAGCATACCGCCCCGAGGAGAGCGTGTTCACCCGCATGTTGACAACAGTACCAAAACCCCCGAAGTAACGCCGGAGGAGGTCATCAGGGAATTCCAAGGGCGCACCATGGATACTGACATAAGTCCGGGCACCACTGCGGTCCGAAATCGCCACAGAGCCGGCATCGTCTGGCAACAGCAACGTACGCCCCCCGTACCGACGGAGGAAGTCCTGGTACTCGTCCTCCCCCACGAACTTAATAACAACCCGATGGGCCGTAACTAGCTCCACACCGTAAACAGCTTCCACCGGGACACGAAGCATGTCACACATCACCATCTCGATGGTCGGATAACCAGCCTTACAAGTGAACTCCAGGCCCACGGAGTTCACACACTGAACAGGAAGAAGATGGCCCCCCATGTCAGAACTGCCACGTCAACGCAGCCAGGCAGGCAACAAAACTGGTAGGGCAGGGACGCCCACACCACCTGGCGACCAAAATAGCAAACAACTCCAACAGCCACGGAGGGTCGGTAAGCGTCCTCACTCCACGGCTGCTAGCAGTCGACCCGCTACTCGATCAATAATCACGGGGTATCATATAGACATACTCAAATGACTTACACAATCTCTGGTTCTCTGAAACGAAAGAGAAACATCACATTGAAATCATGTCAGTTCATATCGGTGTTTTTCGGCGCCATGGAGAGGGGGGGGGGGGACCTCCTGCATGGGTAACAGCTTCTTCCCCATATCAACCTTCCTTGGCTTTGCGCCCTGGAGACGCCACTCCAGATCGACAACCAGAGCGCAACTCCATAGTCTCCTGAGACTGATAGATGCCTATTACTATTACTACTACGTATCGATATCATTATACCGTACAATCAAATACACCATCAGCATAAGTGACTCAATGTGTGGATTGGAGTAACACATACACACGTCACGAAGAATAAACAGTCACACAGACGGGTGTAATCATCAGCTGGCTCCTAGTGTTTTCCTCGACTTGTTGCTCACACCCGTTCCAGGCGATACAAGTCAGACTCTAGTCGGATGGTTGATATCAGATCAACACTAGGAAAACTCAATAATAAAACAGAGAAGCTATAATTGTACTCAAAAGTTCGCCTTTGTCGTTCAAAACCTTGTATACATATAATAGTTGGACTTTGTAGAAGCTTTGAAGATCTTTCTCAACCAATTTCCGCACGTGGTAAATCATACGAGATATGTGACACAGGGGTGACAGGTGCTATACTCAAGCAAAGACAGCCCGTGGTGACATGCGAGTAACACGTGGGGTGACCAGGTGGCAAAGGCATGTGACGAGTCAGCCGCACGGGTCGCGATAACAGCTGGCTCGCGGGTGACGTCTACACAAGGTGGTAAGTGCCCGCACTAACACTGGATGGTGAGACACATCTTTTGTCGGCAACGTTGCAAGAGGAAGCACTCAGCTCGCTCGCAGTGTGATTTAGGCGGCCCGCTGCTTGAGTGCTATGCACGCCAACTCCACTAATGTTCCTGACATCTTTCTGATTGAGTGGATGGATCAATCTTGAGCTCGCCAGCCAGCCACGTCTCGATATTTTACAGCAGCTGTGAATTTGTCAGCCTCGACGAACATTTCGGTGGAAGCAGGACCATTTCCAGCCAGCAAAAGTATTGGAGCAGACCTAGGCGCTTCCCAGCCAACACATCCCTTGTCCTAAGCAGTGACATCTTCCTCGCAACATCTTCTGTGTTTTGTCTAATGTGCTTGTGTTCAGGTCGGACTGCATTTAGGTGAACAACCCCACTTCGAGCCAGAACCGGCCCAGGTGAGAAGTTGGCAGTTCACCTTTTGCAGCTGCGGCATGGCATAGGTGCATTCTTTTTTTCCTCTCCTAAATTTCTTCCGTTTCTGACACTGCCAAGCCGGTTGTGGAATCTCGTGATGGTGCGAGTCCACGTAACTGGGGAGTTGCAACCTTCCTGGACCCAGTGTTTGTTCGTGGTGAGACCCTCAGGCCAGGTCCTACACCTGGCCTACACACTGACCCCCATTGAGTTTTATGGATTCACAGTGATTGGCACAAACACCGGACTGTCCGTAGATAGTCACAATGGCTCATTGTCTACGGATGAACTACACTGGCACTACACCCATTGACACTACTGAGTGCATCACTACTTTCTCTTACGCCACTCGCAAACCTGCCACTAATCATGCCAACACCAACCACATCAAGTTCTTCATTGCTTTTGAAGACGATCTTTTTGCCTGTTTTATGGAACCTGCTTCTAGTAAACTCGCCCAAGCTTCTCTGACTCCTGTATTCACTATTGCACAAAAAACTAAATGCTCTGTTCTTGTACGTAATGTTGACAGCTCTGTTCTTTCTGCACCTAACAACAACAATCCATCTCAGGCAAGAATGACATAACTGTCAAGGTCATCCAAGGTACCCAGTGCCTAATACCCAAAAAACTCAAGATTCATTGTTCCTCCCCCTGCAGAAGCCCAAAAACTCTTTAATCAGGGTATGAAAATCCTTAACACCAGTACTCCTCCCTACCTCATCAGTCCAGTTGAATATCTTCCATTGCTGCAATGCCTCAAATGCTACCAGTACAATCATGAAACACGCAAATCCAGACGTCCACAAATTTGCTCTAAATGCTCTTGTCAAGGTCATGTCTATACTCAGTGCCTAGCCCCCAAATTAAAATGCTCAAATTGCCAAGGTGCTCATTCAGCTATAGATAAATCTTGTCCTCTGAGGAAGCAAACTTTGAAAGCTCTTCGTACTAATCAAATCGCGTTCATGCACAACCTCATTCTTCCTCAACTTCCCAAAACCCATCTCATCACCAAACAACATCAGCCAACTCCATGTCTTAAGTCAGTGCTCTACACTCCTCCTCTCATCAGCACCAACATCACCATGAACAAATCAACATGGGCCGTGACGAGGATTTGAACCTGCGTCCGGGAGCATCCCAGACACTGCCTTAATCGACTGAGCTACGACATGAAACACCAGAGTAAAACGCTGGTTTGTGCCTCGGAGAGGCTGCGGGATCCAGTAAGTTCAGTAGAACTTCGGTTTCAACTCTTTTTCATGTCGTTGCTCAGTCGATTAAGGCAGTGTCTGGGATGCTCCCGGACGCAGGTTCGAATCCTCGTCACGGCCCTTGTGGATTTGTTCATTTGATGTATCACGTTATTGTGATTTCTGTGTGTAATAACATCACCATACTACTGCTCATCATACTCATCCCTCTCCACCTCTCTTCCCTCACCCACCACCTCCACCCTACTCTCCTCTTCTCTCCAAAACTTGATATATGAGCGAGTCACAGCCTGCTTCCAAGCAGCATATTTGCAAGCTAAAGACGATGGTTGAGACTTTGCTGACTACCTTCCCATCTTTCTAACTCATAATGGTCTTCCTAGTGTTTCTATACCTCCTCCAGAACTCTCGCGCTCTGTTCCTTTCCTCCCGCGGTGCAAACTCCGACACAGCATCTACACACTATTTCTTTCATGGTCTCCCACACCCCTAACATCAGTGCTTCTCTGACTAACACAGAAAACGGATCCCCAACCACTGCTGTCCAGCACATACTACCCCAACCTCTACCTGACGAGACCCTTCTTCACCCTGACGCTGCCTCTCCCTCACCCTGACGCTGCCTCTCCCTCTTCCCTCACTGACCATGCCTCTCATCCCACTGCCTTTTTTTCTCCACCCACTGGCCTCTCCTCCATCCTTACTAGTTTAGTTCATTTATTATGCACCCCATAACCATCTTGTGGGCGGTAGTGGAAAGGGTTACAGAGGCACATAATGGTCTCACGGACTGAACCCCACAATTCATTTAGCTAAGCAAGTTACAATCTCCCTTCTTACTGAGCCCACTACTGACATTCCTTCCACTTTAAACCAGCAGAAACCACTAGAAAACAGGAAGAAATGTTACAAAAGTTTGAGAACCATCTTAACACCCTACAACAGCAACACACTATTACCCAAGACGAATCAGACCAACATAAACTCCTTGATTCTATCGTTATCTCTCTACGTGATTTTCCCCAAGAAACTGACGGAGAAGACTGTGCTGCCATCGTGATCCAGGAATTGCGGGATAAGATCAAGTATTCAGTAAAAAAAGTGACATCAAATCAGCTTATAGAGTGGGTATCAAATCATCTGGTACAAATAACAGGAAAATTTGCGTTAAATTAGATAGCTGCTCCCACAAGTCAGACCTTATGAGAACTGCAGTCTCTAGTAAATCCATTTTTGTATGTGAATGAATGTCTGATCAGGTTCAGACAAAATCTCTTACTTAAACTGCGTGGATTCTGCAAAAATTCCCCTGCAAATAAACATTGTTTTGTGCGAGATAGTAAAATTATAGCTAGGAAGACTGACACTGGAAAAAACTATGTAATAACCACTGAAGCTCACCTCAATTCTTTCCTGGATGACTGTGGGATAACAGTTGAATAACCAGAATACAAATTATAGTCTCATCTAACTACCAATGTGTACTATAGCTCTGCCTTTCCTTTCGAAAGGTTTTAATTTTATTTTTAAAAAATTGTCATCTCTGTTATTGTCTCCTTTTTTCTTGTGTTTTCTCTATTTTTTATATGTTCCATAGTCCCTTGTTCCACTGTACACCGGCTTTGCCTGTGTCCTCTAGTATAAACTTTATCATTCAGTGTACCTGGGTGTATTTTTAATCACTCAACCTCATTTTTTTTAGTGTAAATTTAGTAATTAACTATAGTGTAATTATAATATTATAGTAAGTAAGCTATTTGTTTTCTAGAATTATTAATTGTTATTTGATTTGTATTGGTCATCTATTGGAATTAATTATTCTAGTTCATTTTTACTTTTCTTAAGTTCATTCATTTTTTTTCTAGGATCTTAACTAAGATTTTTTTGTTGGAAATTACCATTAAGTTTATATTACTTTAGAATTTTTATTCAACTTCTTCTTTGTTACCTAGGCTGCCTAGCCCCTCCACCCTTGCTCCAGTGTGCTCTTGGCTTTGCCTGTGTCTCCTAGTGCAAATTATTACTTTTAGTGTACCTGAAAGTACCTTTAAGCAACCTACCTCATTTTGTGTATAGTTTTATATATTCTTTTTTTTCCATATCTAGATCTTTTTTACAATTGTCTTTTTTGCCTTTTTTCTGTCAAACAACCCTCTTTTGCAAACTAATATAGACCCAGACCTAAACCTCTTATCTAGTATCTATGACAATCATCATTTTAATGATCACAATTGCAGGTATTATACAGTACATGATGTAAACAATGTTTTAACGTGTAATCACAATGTTTTTGTAATTAACTTGAATGTAAGATATCTAAGCAAACACTTTGATGATGTTAATGCCCTGATTCAAACAGATGCCAACAAATTCTCTTTTGTTGTGTTTACTGAAACGTGGTTAAAAGAGGACACTGCTCAACTCTACAACATACCAAACTACTCAGCTATTCACAACTGTCGTCCTATACAAAGAGGTGGTGGTACTTCTCTTTACTACCACCAAGAACTAACTTGCTTTAAAGTAATTAAAACTAAAGACCCTCATGGAGAGTATTTTGTCTGGCTTCCTGTCCCCCATCACAATGAATTATTGTAATTATAATGTTGCAGACTTTTCATCATCATTAAAACAGCTTATTCTTATAGAAAAGTTATTATCATATTTGCATGATAAATTAACAACTGAGTTAGCTGCAGGTAAGGTATGGACACGGCCGTTGATCCCAACCTGTGGGGAAAACTGACTCCTAGGATTTATTTATTTTAATTACAATCATTAATTAATTCATTTAATAATTTATTATATATTTATAATTTATTTATTAATTTATTTATTTCGATAGTGGACTTTATGATTCTAAAGTGGACTTTATGATTCTAAAGTGGACTGTTAGATATTAAAGTGGACTGTATGACTCTAATTTTCCCACAAGTAGCTTTCTGCACAAGTTCGGGTTATACTATTATAGCCTAATCGAAATTAATCGATGGGCTTAAATTTGTTAGTAATGATTAATCTACAAAAAGGTTAGTATTAATTAACTAGAGAACATCTTAGCTGTTATGTAGAATGTGACCCGGTTAATGAACAATAGACACGTCCACATCCCATAAGCTGAATCTCTGGTGGTTCAGTCTATAATGGCGTCGTAGCATGCTTCTCGTTGCACCAGGTAATTTGTTGTAATTGTTTCAGATCGTCACACATTACCTGCGGATTAGACCGTAAAAAAAGCAAAAATATCATTATAACAGATATGACATGACACTGATTATGGGTAAATTAGTATTAGATGCTTACCCATTTTTTGGGTGTTGTCCTACCTCATAATCGGGTTGAAATTAACTAATACTATCAGGCCTGATAATACAGAAAATTAGTTCAAACCGGAAATAAGGTACTTCCTGTAATTGGTGAGGTCGCTGTGGCAGATTGGCTACAAGAGAACTCGTAAATTTCGAGTATTGACAACACTGCGTATCGTGTGTCCTCCCATGAAGCCTAATCATTCTCAATGGAGTTACACCTCCTTCCCCAATCAAGCTACACCTCGAGAAATCGGTTAAATCGTCTGCCTTTTATTGACATTGGGAGGGAGATCTTAGTTTTATTTGTAACTAGCCGTACCCGGCCACGTTTTGCTGTGGCTCAGCAATGCAGACACAGCAACCTTTCCCCTGTCTCCCAGTCCTCCCCACCGTTTACCCCCTCCCCCGTCCCCTCGTCCTCCTAACTATTCCTCACTCCCCCGTCCCCTCGTCCTCCTAACTATTCCTCACTCCCCCGTCCCCTCGTCCTCCTAACTATTCCTCACTCCCCCGTCCCCTCGTCCTCCCAACCATTCCTCTCTCCCTCATCCTTTTTTCCTCCTCTTCATCCTTCATTCCTGCATCCCCTCGTCCTCCTAACCATTACCCACTCCACCATCCCTTCGTCCTTCCCACTATCCCCCATTCCCCTATCCCCTTGTCCTCCCAACCATTCTCCATTCCCCTCGTCCCCACAATCCCCAACCCTCCCTGTCCCCTCGTCCTCCCCCACCATTACCCCCTCCCCTGTCCCCTCGTCCTCCCCCACCATCCCCCATTCCCGCCTCTTCGTCCTTTCCGCCATTCCCCCACTCTGTCGTCTGATGATCAAATGATCTGATATTCTCATCAGAAAATTGGGAACATCAAATGATCTGAGGCTACATTCACGAAGACGTTATGCAAACACTTACGAACCTGTACATCTTTCTCAATCTTTGGCAGCTTTGTTTACTATTATTAAACAGTTAATGAGCTCCGAAGCACCAGGAGGCTGTTTATAATAATAACAACAGTTGATTGGCAAGTTTTCATGCTTGTAAACTGTTTAATAAATGTAACCAAAGCCATCAAAGATTGAGGAACGATGTACACGTTCGTAAGTACTTGCATAACTGCTTCGTAAAGTCTGACTGTAACGGGGGGTGGGGGAAAAAGCTCTGTCTTGTCCATTATTCCACCCCCCAGTTAACTAACGAGGCCGGGGGAAACAGCTCTCTCTAGTCCGTTATCCCGTCCCCAGTTAGCTAACTATTCTAGAGCACTCCCAGAGTTCCTAAGACAACCTCTCTCGTTCAACACCTTGTAACCTAGGTATTTGACTACCTAGGTGCTACGACTACAAGGCGCCGTCACTTGATCAGTTACCCGAAACTCCAGAGAGAACTCTAGAATACATAATCACTGCCACAAACGTATAAGAGAAAACGAAAGGGAAGAAATGAATAGTGAAGTAATTGGTGAGGGTTTGGGGTGAGAGGTAGGGAGGTGGGAGGAGCGAGGAGGGTCATTAGTTGAAAGTGAGAGTTCAGAGAGGGGTGGAGGGAGAGGTATCGATAGGTAGAAGTAGAAGAGTAGATAGTAGAAGTAGAAGACGAAATGCTGCCACCATCCATTCATGATCATTACATACAAGACAAGGAATGGAACTTGCCTGTATCACAAAATTCTCAAAAGATGTTATCATGAGTTCATTATTAGTATGTTCCCTCTGTACCATGTACTCCTTAAAATCAGGGAACCAATAATCCCCGAGGCTTTCTCACCTCAACTCTAAGCTCTAGGGAACAAAGTTAAACACAATTTAAATAATAAATTCATAATTATATTTCCCATGAAGTATCATAATTTAGCAATTCAATTAAAATGTTCCAGTTTAATATGCAAAGTGAGTCATCATCCAAGAATTCGAGAACCCTACAACTTGACTGCCCCTGATCATCACACAACATATGTAAACACGACCAAGTCACCTTAATGTTCACTCACCGAGGACTGAGTCTAAGTTGAATAGAGAGGGGGGGGGGGTTTGTAGTTGACGGAGACTCCCGCCCTGCCGGCCGACAGCCTCCCGTCTGCTCTGCTCTCCTGACTGCCGTTCTGTCTGTTCTGTCTGTTAATGCCTCATGCTGGATAGCTCTCCGAGTTTATATTGGGGAACCTAGTAGCTAACTCCGCCCACAAGTAGATAGCCTCCGGCACTACCAAGCCACTCCTTAAACGTCGGCATGTTTGAAGGCTACCCGGCTCCAATTATACGCTTAGCGGAAGCAAGGTGAAATTCTCATGATCTGACCTCAGGTCACTTGGGGTCATTAACGCTTTGAGGTGTGAGATCTCAGGCAGACAACTGGCGCCTCTCCGATCCTTGTCTGTGACTCATGTACTCTATGTATGTATTAACCTAAACCAAACACTTTTACAGTGTTACATCTCCCCTTCTCCCCGAAAATAAAGTTTTTGCAACACTGCTAAAGCAAGCTAGCTGTGTGCGACAACTTTATTAACGAAAAGAATACATCCTAGCTAAACAAATATACATCATCCTACTCTAAAAAAATGAAATATATAGACAGACGTCCATTGTCTCTGGCTGGGCGACGTCACTGCTTGGTCTTGTAGATAATCCTGTACCACATTTCTTCAACACAACTGCCTCCGTCGCTTCTCCGTCGTTAACGCACAACAACCCTTGGTCAACCCGAAAGCCGTTACTACTTGAACTGAGCACAGGACCGTGGAATTCGGTTGTCCCAGCTGATCTGTAATTGGCCCTACGTCAGTCACCATGAGAGACGTATATTGGGGTTCTTCACAGCTATAGGGACTACAAGTTTCGAGACCTTCATATAGTTGCCAACAGTAGAAATCCCATCCTACTCTTCTTCCTCCCTGTTGCTCCAGCACGCCTCCTTCAGAGAGCTACTTCTGACAGCCACATCAAGTCTGCATGACACAGGAAGAATCACTCAACAGAGCTACCTGCTTGCAGGAGGGGCGGCCAGTCAAGGCAAACGATCCTGTCTTGCAATTACGCTCCATGCAATGATGCTGACACCAGCAAGGGACACGAGGCATCGTGTCTCACTCAGCTTGTCTTATGTTCTTCTTCTTCTTTCTTCTTTCTTCTTTCTTCTCTCTTCCTTCTTCTCTCTTCTTTCTTCTCTTCCTCCTCCCATGGGTCTTTGACAAGCGACCTGGGGTACATTGGGGTCCGTCCTGGGTAGACCAATGTTGACCGACCGAGAGGGCTGCATCTTGGGGTCCCCTGGGGTGGTGATGGTGGTGGAGCCATGACCTCCAGGTAGTGGGCTGGTCGTGGTGGTGGTGATAAACGCCCCTGAGTGTGGTACACGGCAGCCGTCTCCCTCTTCTGTATATGCGTCGCGCCTCTCCTCTGGCTCCCACCTGTGAATTGAACATAAAGGCGACAATACCCGTGTTCCATGCTGTTGTGTGACCCTGTAGTTTGTATAGGGTTCACACAGTTATATCATAACGCTCTCCTCCTGGCAACAACTACACTTCAATTTTTTTTTTTAATAATCCAATTAACTCTGAATGATACTGACTTGGTGGAACATAAGACAGTAACAGAGGAAAGTTAGAGAAGAGAGAATAAGGTCATCACTACCTTTAACTTGTCACAAAAAAATCAACACTAATAGACAAAACACTAGCCTAAACTTAACTGTACCGTTCCTAATCTTAAGTACATAATTAACCATTACTCCCACCCTTAACCTACAGCCACCTACGTGACCCAGAGTGTCTCCCTAGCTTCTTCGCCGGTCAACAACCCCAAACTGTTGCCACCCCTGTGACCAGACTATCTAACGTCGAGCGTCCCCAACGTGAAGTCAACTGACATACTAAGGCTCCCCCTAGCATGCTGTACAAGACCAGTACACCTCGGGTTATTGCGTTCAAATGGAGTAAAACAGTCGATCGCAATAATCTGAGCAGAACCACTAAAAACTACTTAAAAACTATTTAAGAACTACACCTGCCACTCCCCACTGACCTGGAGACCAGCGGTGGCTGGGCGTCCCCGTGGGACATGCGAGGTCACCTGTCACACTCAGCTGACCTGCACTACCAACACCGCTAAGTTCCCAAATCGCCAAATCTTATTACTAACATAAATCACTACACACGCAAGTTCTGGTGAACATTCCCTGAATACCACAAAACTCACAAAATCACTAAACACAACACCCGAGAATCACCATCTCCTAGCCTGAAAAAACTCGCTAAATCGCGAAAGTAAAACACCTGTCAAGATCTCCCTGATAGCGCCTGAGCGGCAAAAAGACACGTGGGACTGAACAATGTTAAAAGAACACCAACTACCTACAACATTGTTCAACACCGCTGCCAACATTGTAACGGGGGGTGGGGGAAAAAGCTCTGTCTTGTCCATTATTCCACCCCCCAGTTAACTAACGAGGCCGGGGGAAACAGCTCTCTCTAGTCCGTTATCCCGTCCCCAGTTAGCTAACTATTCTAGAGCACTCCCAGAGTTCCTAAGACAACCTCTCTCGTTCAACACCTTGTAACCTAGGTATTTGACTACCTAGGTGCTACGACTACAAGGCGCCGTCACTTGATCAGTTACCCGAAACTCCAGAGAGAACTCTAGAATACATAATCACTGCCACAAACGTATAAGAGAAAACGAAAGGGAAGAAATGAATAGTGAAGTAATTGGTGAGGGTTTGGGGTGAGAGGTAGGGAGGTGGGAGGAGCGAGGAGGGTCATTAGTTGAAAGTGAGAGTTCAGAGAGGGGTGGAGGGAGAGGTATCGATAGGTAGAAGTAGAAGAGTAGATAGTAGAAGTAGAAGACGAAATGCTGCCACCATCCATTCATGATCATTACATACAAGACAAGGAATGGAACTTGCCTGTATCACAAAATTCTCAAAAGATGTTATCATGAGTTCATTATTAGTATGTTCCCTCTGTACCATGTACTCCTTAAAATCAGGGAACCAATAATCCCCGAGGCTTTCTCACCTCAACTCTAAGCTCTAGGGAACAAAGTTAAACACAATTTAAATAATAAATTCATAATTATATTTCCCATGAAGTATCATAATTTAGCAATTCAATTAAAATGTTCCAGTTTAATATGCAAAGTGAGTCATCATCCAAGAATTCGAGAACCCTACAACTTGACTGCCCCTGATCATCACACAACATATGTAAACACGACCAAGTCACCTTAATGTTCACTCACCGAGGACTGAGTCTAAGTTGAATAGAGAGGGGGGGGGGGGTTTGTAGTTGACGGAGACTCCCGCCCTGCCGGCCGACAGCCTCCCGTCTGCTCTGCTCTCCTGACTGCCGTTCTGTCTGTTCTGTCTGTTAATGCCTCATGCTGGATAGCTCTCCGAGTTTATATTGGGGAACCTAGTAGCTAACTCCGCCCACAAGTAGATAGCCTCCAGCACTACCAAGCCACTCCTTAAACGTCGGCATGTTTGAAGGCTACCCGGCTCCAATTATACGCTTAGCGGAAGCAAGGTGAAATTCTCATGATCTGACCTCAGGTCACTTGGGGTCATTAACGCTTTGAGGTGTGAGATCTCAGGCAGACAACTGGCGCCTCTCCGATCCTTGTCTGTGACTCATGTACTCTATGTATGTATTAACCTAAACCAAACACTTTTACAGTGTTACATGACCCCAGATTTTCCCATCACTAAAATATAAGAAAAGACTGTGGTAAACAACACAGCTCAATTCCAAGACAATGTCACACAAAATAATTGAATCAAAATGAAAATAAATCAAAGTTTATGAAAATTAAATTTATCAATGAAATCGGAAACATTAAAATGGAATCTTAACGTTTAGCATAGCATGTGTTGGTCATTTGTGCAACAGATGGCACTGTTTTACAAAAACACATGATTTTACCTGTGACAGGGGTGGCATCTATATAGTAGGTATATAAATAGACGCACCTATTCGAATGCAACGTTGAGTCAAAATTTCAAAGCAATTGGTGAAGAACTTCCGGAGATTACAGCGGGTGTTGTTCTTACGTCCAACAGATGGCGCTGTTTAAAAAAAAAAAAACATGTTTTTTCCTGTCACAGGTGAGGCATGTATATAATAGATATACAAAAAGACGCGCCTATTCGAATGCAACGTTGTGCTAAAATTTCAAAGTAATCTGTAAAGAGGTTTCGAAGATTTTCCTCACATGAAAAAACACATGAAAAGCACAGTTTTTCAGAAAAAGCCTTTTTTTTACCGTCACAAACCTGACATCTATATAGTATGTATATAAAATCCTGCTCGGATTCGAATGGAACGTTGTGTGAAAATTTCAATGCAATCGGTGAAGAACTTTCGGAGATTATCGATTATGAACGAACGAACATTTCCATTTTTATTTATAAAGGTTTTATTAGATCCAGTCATAGAGAATACATTTTTATCAATTTTAACCCCCTTGACCGGTGTTTTAAATAATTGGTTAATATTTAATGGTGTATATTCTGGTGATGTGGCAATTATATCCTAATTTTGGGGGGAAAATTCCACAATTCTAATTTTATTTGAATGATTAATTAAATTTTGTGTTAACTTGTTAATACAAAATCAGTAGCAATATTATCTGCATATTATAGTGAAAGTTAGTGAATGGCTTCGGTATTTCCGACACAACCCGATTTGGTCGGGGGGGGGGGGGGGTCGTCTAGGATGGCACACAGAACTGCTCCTCTATCACCCACTCACTTCTCCCTCTGTTCTATGCATGACTTCTCTACTCTGTAGGTTGGAATATTAACCTTTGCTAATGTCTAGCACACGTTTGATTATACGTTTTGGTAGTGTGTCGCGAAGCGGTTCGTAGTATGTCTGTGTCCGTGGGTGTTGGAGATGTCATTGAGCTTTGTGGGTTGCTCGCTGTGGTTGTGGCCGCTGACACTAAGATTTTTTGCCCTTATAACATGTACTTTGATATTAAATATCTTGGGGATTTCATTGTATATGATGCTTTGAGTTCTCTTATTGTCAAACACAATCCTTTCCATGGATGTATTGCCTTCAAAGGTTATTATGAAGGTTTTCACAACAGGAGAATTTGTCCTACCTTGGTTAAGCGCGCACTTTGACTCAGGCCCCCATGGGGGGGGGGGGTTCTTGCTTTTTAGGGATGGTGGGTGTTTGTTTACCTCTTGGGGCCTGAGGCGTTTCGCCTCCAGTCTGTTATCCTTACTGTGGTGTTTATTGTCTGTAAAAATGCCTTCTGTATCCTCCTCAGAGTACGAGAGATCCTCATCTCTATGTCTGTCATTCGTCGGCTTAGCGGTATCGTGGTTCTCCGTTGTTGTAGCACTACGCGTCCCTCCGCTCGCCACTATGTTGCTTTTTCTCCCCAATCAATGTCAGTCACCTGGAAGTACACATCTCAACTAGCTCTATAATGGTCGAATTATTAAACCTGTTCTATTTGCTGACAATACTACCTTCATCTATTCTCACCCCAACCCTCACACACTAAATACTATTGTCAATAATGAATTAAAAAAAAATTTACTTATAGATGTCAACTAACAAACTCACACTAAACATAGAAAAGACCTACTACATTTTATTTGGTAGTAAATAATCAAATCAAATTCAACTTTCGATAGACATATGTTTACATTAGCACTAAAAATGAGGGAAAGTTCCTTGGCCTATACATAGACAAGAGAGTGACCTTCAGAACACACACACACAACTCAGCCCAAAAATTCTAAAAAAGGGTCGGTATACTGTCTAAAATCAGATTTAATGTTCCCCACTCTGCTCTCCTATCATTATACCACGCGCTAATCTATCCCTATATTGCATACGCTATCTGTGCATGGGGTTCAACTACCGCAAAGTACCTCAAGCCTATCATCACTCAGCAAAAATCTGCTATTAGAACTATAAACAAACTTTGCCTTCAGACAACACATAATCCCTGTTTAAGTCCATTAACATGCTAAACATACACTCACTCCATACATTCTCATCGGCTATTTACATGCTCGCATGTAAATGCGAGCATTTTGGACATGAAGGTACAAAATCTTGTTCCTAATGCTAATCTTGATCTGAAACTTTTTCTTGATAGGTGTAATAAAACCCATGAGCACCACACCAGAAATAAATATCTCTTTGATATCCCCAGAGTCAGACTAAATTTGTGCAAACACGTACTCCAAGCAAGTAAAAGGACCTAGTCTATGGAACTCACTCTCTGATGAATTAAAAAATTGTCCAACCTATGCCTTATTCAAAAGTAAAATAAAAAGTACCTAATTTCATACTAATTTTTATATTTTTCTTATTTATATATACAGGAGTTGTAACATTCATGTACACCCACTAGCACGCATAGCGTTTAGGGCAAGTCCTTAATCCCATGTTGCCCGGAATACGACCTTCGCCAAATCGTTTAACAACCAGGTACCCATTTTACTGTTAGGTAAACAGAGGCTACTGGTAAGGATTTGCAGCCAGAAAATCCTCCCTGGCCTGGATACGAACCCAGGCCAAAGCGAAACGCCAGGCGAGCGTCTCACCACTATGCCACGGGGACTGTAAATTCAGCTAGTTTCCTACCTTGTGCTTCAAACTTACACTGTATCTTGTATTACCCATTTTCCCCAATATTAGTACTCACGACATATATCCTTACCAGTGTAATCACCTGTCAATTTATATTGTAGTTACTTCCTGATATAAAACCTTGCTGCTATGTACCTTTTCATCTTACCTGATATGTTCAAGAGTTCTATAACTCTTGACATTAGCATTACTAATAACATTAATAATAACAACATTAGTTTTATAACTAATGTTCAAGAGATATTTATTTATTTATTTTTTATTTATTTATTTATTTATTTATTTATTTATATACAGTATATACAAGAAGATACATTGGGTTTGTGAGAGTACATAGCATTGTGTTTACATTCTTGTAAAGCGAGATGTGTAATTATTTCATTCTTAATGATCTTCTGTCAGAAGTCTTGGCCAAATATCCCCAGTTTGCTAACTGTAGGTAGTAACTAAGTGATTGTAACCTATCCACCGCTGCCCACTGGATGGGGGGGCGGTGTGCAGGACAAACATATCAATTGTAACACTAGCTCTTCACATATGTCAGCTGCTTAATTCAGAAACTGTACTTGTGGTCGATCTCGAACCCATTGATGATGTGACGATGTGTATTGAATTTTGTAACTAACTCATCAGGAGTGTAACTTGCTTAGCTAAATGAATTGTGGGGTTCAGTCCCTGAGCCCCACAATTTATTTTACAGATGTGCCTCTGTAACCCTTTCTACTACCGCCCACAAGATGGGTATGAGATGCATTATAAATGAACTAAGCTGAAACCTTCTCATGAATAAATTATTAATATTATTATTATTACGCTCAACAGACGAAGAAAATAAGTGTTAAGTCTACCATTTAAAATATAAAATCATTATTTTCTATGAAATGACGGTAACAGAAAGAAAATGAATTTATTGGTAAACTCTAAAAGCCTGTTTTTATTAATAACTTTTTGCTATTTTTACTTCTTGTTCATATATACAGATTTTTCTCCTTATTTTGTGAATTTATCTTTAATCAAGTAATGTTGTATTATAATATAAACAGCATTGAGGTAAGTGACTAATAGTGTTTTCACGAGTACATTAATTTTCTTTAACAATTGTCGTAAGTAGGTGACAGACAATATAATTACAAAAGTTACGAATACATAATATTATTTCAACTTGCTTAATATATATATACCATATATGCATAGTTTTCCGTTTGACGTAAATTATCCTAAAGCTCCAGGAGTGATATATGTATATTAACAGTCTCCGTGGTGTAGTGGTAAGACACTCGCCTGGCGTTCCGCGAGCGCTATGTCATGGGTTCGTATCCTAGCCGGGGAGGATTTACTGGGCGCAATTCCTCTGTTTAACGCAACAGTAAAATGTGTACTTGGATGAAAAAACGATTCTTCGCGGCAGGGGATCGTATTCCAGGGACCTGCCCGAAACGCTACGCGTACTAGTGGCTGTACAAGAATGTAACAACTCTTGTATATATCTCAAAAAAAAAAATGTAGTTGGGTTTAGTTTAGAAACTTTCCTTCACACAAACCCTCATGGTACAAGGACTCATCAGATTGGTCACAAGAACACTTGACTTTAAACACAGCGTGACATGAACCAACAATGTTGTCGATCCTTCATGACTTTACTTAAAGGTAAAAAATTAGATGGAAAATATCCTCTGAACCTTTGGGGATTTTTGACAAGCTGCAGGCATCCGTTCCCAGTCCAAGCCACTAGACATGATGGTCCTCAGGGCGTCTTGTCCCCATCGAGACTACTAGATGTTGTGACCTTCAGGTCTTTTTATCATAGACTCTTCTTTGCCCTATCGAGGACACTAGAAATGGTGGCCCTTCAGGGTTTCTTTTTCCTTGAGGCCATCAGATATTGTGGCCCTCAGGGCTTCCTCTCCCCATCGAGGCCACTGTGCACGATACCCTGAGGGCCACCGTCTATGATGGCCTGGATGGAGATAGGAAGCTCTGTGCGCCATCATGTCTAGTAGCTTCGACTGGGACAGGATGCCAGCAGCTTGTCAAAATTCCCCAAAGGTTCCGGGGATATTTGCCAGTTTAATTTTTTACTTTTAGGTAAAGTCATTAAGGATCAAAGGCATTGCTGGTTCTTGCCTCGCTGTGATAAAAGTCAAATGTTCTTGTGACCAATCTGAGAAGTCCTTGTATCGTGAGGGTCTGTGTGGAGGCAAGTTTTTTATATAAACTCAACTACTTCTACTACTCCAAAATCATCTACTACTTCTGGTTACTCAACACAAAACTGCGATTAGAACAATATCGAACTCTGGCCCCAGACAGTACTCGGTACCCATACTTAAATCTTTGAATATGTTAGATAATAAGTCACTGCACATCCTCTCAAGGGTATTCTATATATTTAAAACTGAATTGTAATGCCAATCCTGACCTTCAATGCTTCCTAGAAGGTTGTAACAGAACCCATGCGCACCACACCAGAAACAAATACTTATTTGAAATTCCAAGAGTGTCCCTTAACCAAACTAGAAATACTCTACAAACCAAGGGACCCAGAATGTGGCATGACCATCCCAATCATGTCAAAGGATGTACCTCTTTCAACCAGTTTAGGGTCAATATAGTCTTGTTTAGGTGAACTGCATCCAGGATAGCTGGCAGCTAACTATTTAAGCAGAGTCGTCATCTGGAGTATCACTTCTCCGAATGGTGCCTCACAAGAGGGTGGATGACCTGGCCGGAGCCCACGAGTGGGTATGGCGGTGGCCGGAGGGACCCCCATGTGCGTACCCTCCTACTCCGGGGCCTTGCTAGGAGCTTCCACTTTGAATCACTTTCCTTGTATGCGGCTGTCAAGTCACCAAACCTGCCGCATAGGCAGCTTGTTGTTTTGCCCTCAGCTTTAGGTCTTTTTTAATGATATACTGTGCACCTCTCCCTTTGTGTGCTGTGTCCCATATAAGAAAAAACAAAATATAAAATAATTTTCCATTTTGCAAGTTATTATTATCATCTTAACTCTTGTGGGCTGAGATTACCATCTACCATTTATATGTATTTTAGTTTGTGATGATGTGACGACGTATAATGAATTGTGTAACTAGCTCATCAAGATTGTAACTTGTTTAGCTAAATAATTTGTGGGGTTCAGTCCGTGAGCCCATTATGTGCCTCTGTAACCCTTTCCACTACCGCCCACAAGATGGGTATGGGGTGCATAATAAATGAACTAAACTAACTGTTGATAGGGAAATATGTATGCTTAGGGGTGCCTTCTCACCATGCCCAGAACTGGGGGGATTGGTGCCCTGAAGCTATATAAAAACCCTATAACCCCCCGAAGTGGCAAAGGGAGTTAGGGGATAAAAGCAAAGTACTACCTAATAAACTCCATGTAACCTACCTCACCCCCTAAATGTGAACCCATATTTTGTTATTTTAAACAATACTGTTTGTAGACCAACTTGTATAATTGTTGATTTCTGCCATGTTCCCACCCTATTTTCATTCCTTTTTCAACGCAATTTATACTTTAATCTCAATTACTATTAACTTTTAGTCTAAGTGATTTTTTACCCCACACCTTGCCCGAAACAATGTGCGTATTAGTGGCTTTAGGTGTTGTATGTACTTGCTCTATCTATAAATCCAACATTATGTTTGTAACTTATCTTCTATGTATGTACTTTTACCTGAATAAAAATTTGAATTTATTTATATTGCTCCTGGAGCTTTAGGATAATTTATGTAAAACGGAAAACTGTGCATATATGATCCATATATTATGAAAGTTGAAATAATATTTTGAATTCGTAACTTAAAATTATATTGTCTGTCACCTACTTACGACAATTGTTAAAGAAAATTAATGTACCCGTGAAAACCCTATTAGTCACTTAAACCAATTTTTTTTTTTATAATACAACACTACTTGATTAAAGATAAGCTCACAAAATAAACAGATAAATCTATAAATATGAATAAGAAGAAATATAGCAGAATATTATTAAAATACTTTTGTTATAGTTTACCAACAATAATATTTTCTTTCTATTAACGTCGTACCATAGAGCATAGTGATTTTTTTTATGTTTTCAATGATAGACTAAGCACTTATTTTATTCGTCTGTTAGGCGAAATAATTCAACCAATATAGAACTAGTTGAGATGTGCACTTCCAGGTGTGTGCCATTGATTGGGAAGAAAAAGTAACAAGTAGCGAGCGGTGGAAAGCGTAGCAAAACAACAACGAAAAAACACGACACCGCTAAGGTAATAGACAATCCCCCGACGAACGGCAGACATACAGATGCCTGTCATTCCATTCTCGTCATCTGAGGAAGATACAGAAGGCGTTTTCACAGACAACAAACACCACAGTAAGGATAACAGACTGAAGGCGAAACTCCTCAGGCCCCCAAGAAGTAAACAAACACCCACATTCCCTAAAAAGCAAGATCCTCTCCCACCCGATGGGGCCTGAGTCAAAGTGCGCATCCAAGGTAGGACAAATTCTCCTGTTGTGAAAACCTTCACCATAACTTTCGAAGGCAATACTTACATGGAAAGGACTGTGTGTGACAATAGGAGAACTCAAAGCATCATATACAATTAAATCCCCAAGATATTTAATATCAAAGTACATGTTATAAGGCCAAATAAGCAAAAGTATTTAGTGTCAGAGGACCACAACCACAGCGAGCAATCCACAAACCTCATTGGCATCCCTAACACCCACGGACACAGACACTCTCTGAATCGGACTCACTGAAACAAAACTCTCAGGAATCATAACGAATGCCGTGTTTTCCCAGGAGTACACAGTAATAAGGAAAGAGAGGGAAGGTAGAGGAGGAGGCGGAGTGGCCCTACTCATGAGAAAGAAAAAGGAGTTTTAAGGAGATGGCTATCCCGGGCTTTGAGGCGTTCACAGACTACATAGCAGGCACTATGACAATGGGAGGACCAAGATTAGTAGCAGCAGTAATACACAAACCTCTACCAAATGACAAAAGACCCAGTCAAGAGTATGAAAACAACAACATGGCAGTTAACAATATAATTGAGAGGGCAAACTCTGCTGCATGTAGAAATAGATCCCACCTGCTCATCATGTGGGACTTCAATCACGGAAGGATTGACTGGGAGAACAAGGAACCGCATGGAGGCGAGGATACGTGGAGAGCCAAACTATTGGAGGTGGTGACTAGAAACATTTTAACCCAGCATGTCAGAGGAATGAGAAGATGAGAGGCAATGACGAACCAGCGAGACTCGACCTAGTCTTCACTCTAAACGACTCCGACATAAGAGAAATCGGTTTTGAGGACCCAGTAGGAATGAGCGACCGCAGTGCACTGGTGTTTGAGTACCTGGTTGAAGAAGGGTTATTGAACTCGAGGAGGGATACCGAAACCAAAAGGTTAGCATACCGAAAGGGAAACTATGAGGAGATAAGAAAATTCCTATCATATATAGCATGGAAAACAGAGCTCAGGGGAAAGACGGCCCACGATATGATGGACTACATCACGCAGAAGTGCAAGGACGCAGCAAACAAGTTTGTCCCAGTCCAAAAGGAAAACAGTGAAATGAAGATGAGAAACCCATGGTTTAATCAGAGATGTAGGCTAGCTAAGCAGTAAAGTAAAAGGGCATGGAGAAACTATAGGAATAACAGGACACTGGAGAGCAGAGAAAGATACCAGAATGCCAGGAATGAGAGCAAGGAGAAATTCCAGAGATAAGAGAAGGAATAGCTAACCAGGAACCACTGGAAGAGTTTGAGATTACCAGCGGGGAAGTAAGGAAGTGTTTACTAGAGTTGGATGTGACAAAGGCTATAGGCCCAGATGGAATTTCCCTTTGGATACTAAAGGAAGGAGCAGAAGAACTGTGCCTACCACTCTCCATAGTGTATAACAAATCACTGGCAACAGGGGAACTGCCAGATATTTGGAAAGCAGCTAACGTAGTCCCGATAAACAAGAAAGGGGATAGACAGGAGGCACTGAACTACAGGCCAGTGTCCCTAACCTGCATACCATGCAAGCTGATGGAGACGATTGTGTGAAGAAAGCTAGTGGAGCATCTGGAGCGAAAGAACTTTGTAACACAGCATCAACATGGGTTCAGGGATGGCAGGTCCTGCCTCACAGGGTTACTTGAATTCTACGACCAGGCAACAAAAATAAGGCAAGAAAGAGAAGGGTGGGCAAACTGCATATTTTTGGATTGTCAGAAAGCCTTTGATACAGTACCACACAAGAGGCTTTTGAAAAAGCTGGAGATGCAGACTGGAGTGAAAAGGAAGGTACTCCATTGGATAAAGGAGTACCTAAGCAACAGGAGACAACGAATCAGTGTGAGGGGTGAGGTCTCAGATTGGCGAGACGTTATAAGTGGAGCCCCGCAGGGGTCAGTCCTTACAATATGAAGAGATTCAGTATTGAAAACAATGTTAACCTGACAACTTGAACGATCGTCCATAGTCCTAAAAATGACAAATAAAATCATTAATATTGATATCAGTTGATATCACACCAAACCTGTCTCCTGAAGCCCACATAAAGAGAATAACGTCTGCGGCATATGCGAGGCTGGTTAACATCAGAACAGCGTTCAGGAACCTGTGTAAGGAATCATTCAGAATCTTGTACACCACATATGTAAGACCAATCCTGGAGTATGCGGCCCCAGCATGGAGCCCGTACCTTGTCAAGCACAAGACGAAGCTGGAAAAAGTCCAAAAGTATGCCACTAGACTAGTCCCAGAACTAAGAGGCATGAGTTACGAGGAAAGGCTGCGGGAAATGCACCTTACGACACTGGAAGACAGAAGAGTAAGGGGAGACATGATCACAACCTACAAAATCCTCAGGGGAATCGACCGGATAAACAAGGATAAACTATTCAACACTGGTGGGACGCGAACAAGGGGACACAGGTGGAAACTGAGTACTCACATGAGCCACAGGGACGTTAGAAGGAACTTTTTTAGTGTCAGAGTAGTTAACGGATGGAATTCATTAGGCAGTGATGTGGTGGAGGCTGACTTCATACACAGTTTCAAATGTAGATATGATAGAGCCCAGTAGGCTCAGGAATCTGTACACCAGTTGATTGACAGTTGAGAGGCGGGACCAAAGAGCCAAAGCTCAACCCCAGCAAGCACAAATAGGTGAGTACAAATAGGTGAGTACAGATGCTATAAACCGCTTCATGATACACAACAAAAACTTAAAATGAAACGTGTCCTAAACATTAGCGAAGGTTAATATTCCAAGCATTCCCCATAGTGTGGTGGTAAGACACTCGTCTGGTGTTTCGCGAGCTCTTTGCTTAGGGATCGTATCCTGGCCTGGGAGGATTTATTAGGCGTCAATCCTTAACTGTAGCATCTGTTTACCCAACAGTAAAATGGGTACCTGGTTGTTAAGCGATTTGGCGGGTCGTATTCCGGAACATAGGATTAAGGACTTGCCCGAAATTTTATGTGTGCTATTGGCTGTACAAGAATGTAAGAACTCTTGTATAAATAAATAAATAAAAATAAAAACCTACAGAGAAAAGAAGTCATGCGTAGAACAGAAGGAGAAGTAGGTGATAGAGGCACAGTTCTACAGGTGGTTGTAGACCATTGGTTCTTCCAGGTGGTTGTAGACCATTGGTTCTTCCAGGTGGTTGTAGACCACTGGTTCTTCCAGGTGGTTGTAGACCACTGGTTCTTCCAGGTGGTTGTAGACCACTGGTTCTTCCAGGTGGTTGTAGACCACTGGTTCTTCCAGGTGGTTGTAGACCACTGGTTCTTCCAGGTGGTTGTAGACCACTGGTTCTTCCAGGTGGTTGTAGACCACTGGTTCTTCCAGGTGGTTGTAGACCACTGGTTCTTCCAGGTGGTTGTAGACCATTGGTTCTTCCAGGTGGTTGTAGACCACTGGTTCTTCCAGGTGGTTGTAGACCACTGGTTCTTCCAGTAGGGAAG